>NC_083339.1:16252747-16552747 GCF_019175385.1 Lycium barbarum | reverse complement strand
GTGGTCACTAGTCAATATTAGATTTTATTTATAGCATTCTCAGCTTAGGAGAAAATTTTGTATTCTTCCGGAACCATATATTTAATGGTGTTCACGAGATTTTTCAAAAGTTTGTCGAAGTGACTCTTTTGTTTAATTCAAAGTTCTATTGTAGTGTATAACTTGTGTACTGGAATTATATGATTCATCGTGGCATTAAATTAGATTTTTTCAGTATATAAAAAAGAAAAATGATGCTATTGACTAGAGATGATTTTCCGACATTTCTATGTATGCGTAGTAAGGATGGTATGATTTGATGACATTTCGTTATATGTCGCAATTAAATTAATTTCAAAATCGGTGACATTTAATAAAAGTTGCAAATAAATGTCGCTAATTATTTTGCCGACATTAATCTAAATGTTGGAAATTTTGTTGTGACGTTTTTAAAAAGTTGTAAATAAATGTCGTAAATTATGTACCGACATTAATATAAATGTCGGAAAATTCCCGACCCTCAAATTTACGACATTTGTACTAAATGTAAAATAAATGTCGCTAAGTGATTTTGCGACACTTATGGCATTTAATATGACATTTATAAAATGTCGTCGTAAGCCTAATTTCTTGTAGTGGGCCTGTAAATTGGGAATCCTTCTGACTGATTTGACTATAAAACGTTATCTGTAGTTACGTTTTATTTGTAAAACGTGACACACAATAAGATTGTGCACTTACAATTCTTCTGACTGATTTGACTATAAAACGTTATCTGTAGTTACGTTTTATTTGTAAAACGTGACACACAATAAAATTGTACACTTACCTTTAATAGTTGTTATCTGTTATGTCAATGTCATTTCCATGCTGACAACATTTTCTTACACAATTTAGTGTGCAAGTTATGTGATTATTTTATTCACATAGAAAGAAAAAAAAATTGGATATTGTTACCCACGTGATTAGATGGCACAGTCAGAGCCAAGAGTTCAACTTTATGTTTTTAGATTTTAGAACGACGATTTCAGATTTAATACTTATGTTCTAAACTTATTATTTATACATATTTAATAAATTTCTTAACACATATATTATTTGAGCAAAAATTATTGAGTTTGGCGAAACCCGTGTCCAGGCTTCTAGTTTCGCTCTTCCAACAAAAAAAAAGTTACAAAACTACCTTTAGCGCAGTAAAATACTGCGTTATAGAAACAGTACCAAAAAGCAAAAAAAATTGGCCAAACTTTATTTTTTGCAACACTTAGTGTTTTTTTCCATACTTTGACCAACGATTAGTCGTGTGTCATGACTCCGAAACGTCAATATTTTATATAGAACCTGATATTTTTTTCTGCGTACAATAATGTAGGCCCAATATATCAAGGATACGTAGACGTTCAGATCGTCATTTTAGGGGCTGAAAAGGTGCCCGAAGTAAGTTTTGTTTGAAAAAACTTAGTGTTTTTTTCATACTTTGACCAACGATTAGCCGTGGGTCAAGACTCCGAAACGTCAATATTTTATGTAGAACCTGATATTTTTTCTGCGTACAATAATGTAGGCCCAATACATCAAGGATACGTAGACGTTCGGATCGTCATTTTAGGGGTTGAAAAGGTGCCCGAAGTAAGTTTTGTTTGAAAAAACTTAGTGTTTTTTCCATACTTTGACCAACGATTAGTCGTGGATCAAGACTCCGAAACGTCAATATTTTATATAGAACCTGATATTTTTTTCTGCGTACAATAATGTAGGCCCAATACATCAAGGATACGTAGACGTTCGGATCGTCATTTTAGGGGTTGAAAAGGTGCCCGAAGTAAGTTTTATTTGAAAAAACTTAGTGTATTTAAGTATCACTATCTTTGTAAGGCCTCACAGGCTAAGCAACATGAGATAGCGGGATTCCTACCACTACTACAGGTATACCTAAAAATATTAATAAAAGTATTAACTATATTTATAAAAAAAAACTTGTTCAATTCCGAGATGAGGCTGACTGGCCATAGCAAATCCATAATTTTGAGCCAACAAATTCATGTGATAACCATGCTGACCACTCATTTGAAATATATTATTTTGATTTGCTGGTTTGGTCTTTACATAAATCTCCAAAATATTTATATCGATCTTATCCGCAAATTTTTGCCGTATGGAGAAAAATTGTAGCAAGGACTGGTCATTCTCAATTTTAAACTCAATGAACCTTGTATTGTTACCTTGAAATGAGCATGGATATTTTCCAGAAATATCAATTTGAATATTTTCACTATTTGTCCCCATCTTCTCATGCAATAGTTCAACCAATTCAGCATAGTTCGTTGAAATAAACATGCTGACAATCATTTTGGCACCTTCAGTGTACCTGAATCCGTTCATTTCAGTAATTATTTCGCCACCCCAATACAAAGCAACCATCACATTATGTTCAAAATTGGTCATCTTTACTCCTACACACGAAAATAAGACACTTATTATTATTAATATAACAGAAAAATAAATTAAAACTATAGTATTATTTTAACATATTACGAAATATTTGACTTAATTAACTTATACCTGTTGAATTTTTTAATGCTGTTCCAACAATAGGCCACACAAGTAGAAGCTTTGATGAAAATTGTTCGAATGTGTTTGAACATTCGTTTCATACACTATATTTTATAATGATATGTGGTTTGTTCAAAAAGTATGAGGAAGAGGGACTTTAGCAGTGTGTCGTTATTGTGTGTCACGTTTTACAATTAAAACGTAACTATTAATCACGTTTTATAGTCAAATCAATCAGAAAGATTCCCAATTTGCAGGATTCTCGGCAAGATTTGCGCATGTCTAGTTTGAGTAGAAACGTAACTGTCAGTTACGTTTTATGCTAAAATCGTAACTCCTAGTTACGGCTTTAACATCAGTCAATGTCAGATTACATAAAAGGATTGTTCGTATTTGAATTCTCTAAAGTCGTTACTGACAGTAACGTATTAGGAATAATACGTTACTAACAGTCACGAATTAGCTTTTAACACCGTTAACCCGACCTAATTTTTTCCGTTAGAATTTTTGAATAAAATAATGCCTAATACGTTACTCAGGAATACGTTTATGCTAGTTCCGTAAAAAAAATAAAAAACGTATTACTTTGGTAAATTGATTTAAAAAATAGCTTATTTTGGTCAAAGGCTCCCCATTTACTCACAGAGTTGAGTGGGCTCTAAAGATTAAGGGAGTGAAATATGAATATATCGAAGAAGATCGAAATAACAAGAGCTCTCTACTTCTTCAATCAAATCCAGTTCATAAGAAAACCCCAGTGCTCATTCACAACGGAAAGTCCATTGCTGAGTCTATGGTAATTGTTGAATACATTGATGAGACATTTGAAGGCCCTCCCATCCTGCCGAAAGACCCTTATGACCGAGCTTTAGCTCGTTTCTGGGCTAAGTTCCTTGATGATAAGGTAAAATTCGTCTTCATGCTATTTATTCCTATCTGCATAATTTGGCTACGTAAGTACATTTACTATAGGCCTTGTATCGAAAACATAGAGAGCATGGAATACTTTTCATTATTTTGTATGATAATGGTACGGATTTTACTGGAGTTAGAAACATTGTTAATGAGAATATATATATATATATATATATATATATATATATATATATATATATATATATATATATATATATATATATATATAGTCGATTCTAACTTTCTTGAGATTGAGATGTACTGTTGTCATTATTGTTGTTAAGTTCTGAGTGTTGTTATGCAGACGGCAGCAATGGTGAATACTTTCTTACGCGAAGGAGAGGAGCAAGAAAAAGGTAAAGAGGAAGTTTGGGAGATGCTGAAAATTCTTGATAATGAGCTCAAGGATAAGAAATTCTTTGTGAATGACAAATTTGGGTTTGCTGATGTAGCTGCAAATTTTATGGGACTTTGGCTAGGATTATTTCAAGAAGGCTCTGGAGTTGTAGTAGTCACAAGTGAAAATTTTCCAAATTTTTGTGCTTGGAGAGATGAGTATGTTAACTGCAGCCAAGTCAAGAAATATCTACCTCCAGAAGATGAGTTGCTTGCTTTTTTCAAAGCTTTTCTATCTGCAGCTTCTGCTTCTGCTACTGCTAAAAAATGAATACATCCTCGTTCATCTTATGAAGTTTCGGATTATGTGTCGGAATAAAACTGAATATCTAGGACGAATGCTATAAATTCAATTGTGTAAACGTCAGGAAAAGAAAAGAAATTGAAATACTCGTATTTCTATAAGATTAAGCTCGTTCGGAATTAATGACAAGATTCTCTTTCTCTTCCTAATAAAACTACTACTTGTTAGAAAAAAGTCAGCTTAGCCAGCTAGTCACAAATAAGGAAGTGTGTTGTGTTACTGTATTAATTTGTTATTTGGTCAGTGATTATGCAATAATTCATCATATTAATTTCCTCATCGCATCAGGAAAAAAAAAATAAAGCAAGAAAAGCAAGCCACATAATTTGATGAAATAGCGGGTGACATAGGCACATAAGTCATCTTATCGAGATTAAGTTTTATTCACCGTAAATATAAAGATATAGTTAAACTATTAGATTACTTGTATGTACCTATACTGAATATAATATATTTGGAATCAAGATAACATACAGGAGATTTGTAAGCCCGTAGGATAGCTTCAATTACGCACTCCCTTCGTCTCAATTTGTGTAAACCCATTTGACTAGACACGATATTTAAGAAAGAATGAAGAGTTTTGAAACTTGTAATTAAAAATAAGTCTTGAATATTTGTGTGGCTGTAAATCATTCATAAAGTGAATTTTTTTTTCAAATTATGAAAAAAATCATTCATTTTAATACAGATTAAAAAAGAAATATGTTCACATAAATTGACTCAGGGAGTAATATATAGTTTTGGTCAACGATCACCACTCTTGATCTTCCCTCGGGAGTAGGCAACCTCCACTTCTTAATTAACGCTCAAAGCCTTGGTTTAGAATAGTGAAGTCTTCTTGGCATTTGTAAATTAAAGAAAAAAAATCTATCTGTAACCGAGGTTTATGTCAAAATAATAAATATAAAATACTCTCTCCGTTTATTTTTATTTGTCAATATATATTAATTATCGATTTTCACTTTTTACTTGTTCATTTTGGTATTCAAAAACATATTTTTTTCATGTTTTAAACTTAACATTAATTACTTATTTCCCAAATATTTTTCAAAATTTAAAATTATATATCAATTAATATGGGTGTCATGAAAAAATGAAGTAATTTATTACTATTTCTTAAAGAGAGTGCAATACCATGAACAAGTAAAGGTGAATGGAGGAATTATGTGCTTAGCATTATTATAATGTACATTTTTACTTTAGTTCGTGTTAGTTTAATTAATTTCCTTTCTTTTTCATTTGCGGAGATGTATATATTTTCAATTGGTAATAAAACTATGTTTTTAAAGCGAACCCTATGTTTTTAAAAGCGAACCCTACATTCATCACATAGAGGAGATCATTAAAATTTTGCGATCCCCTCCCAAATTTATGTCAATTCCCAAAGCTCTGAGTTCTCTTATTGAGAATGCTAATTTATATAATTATGCCTTGAAGAGGACTCGAACTCCACACTCTTTAGCACGAGATTTTGAGTCTCGTATATCTACCATTTCACCACCAAGGATGCTTATTACCAAAGCAAATATAGATTTTTACTTTAATTTTTCTTAAAATTAATTAATCACAAAATTTGAATAAGTAATTTAAAGAGGAAAAATTGCTCAAATATACCGTTCAACACAATACATTGTATTCACAATCATATTTTTCAGTTTACACCCACATAATCAACATTAATTTTGAAACAGGGTTGATACACACATATACATTATGTACAGTGTCTATACACTTAGAAAGCAATGTATCTCTACCTTGTGTAAAAGTGTACAATATTGTATAGACATGTATCAATCTTCTATAAAAGAGTATAAAGGTCACTGCAGTGATAAACTTCTTTTACGATTTTCAATCACACTTTTTGTTCAGTCCTAAATCTCCACCAAACGACTTTAAATTTTGTAAACAACCTCCTTAGACTATTTCCTACCGATCTAATAATTCCCTCTCCAAATTTCTTATTAGATTCGAAATCCTCGCTTATTCAACTATGATGATTTACTTTCTATTATAATTTTCACCACCTAATGTTGGAGTTTTGTTTAAATAAATTAAATATTTTAAATGAAAGGTTGTGTCCTTTCATTCTTACTTCTATTTAAAGCCAATTTCTTAACATTCCAATGTAACTTTTTAATCTTGCGGAATTTTCATGTCGGCAAAATATTCTTTATTCTCCAATTCCAAAAAGATCAAGTTCTAATTTCTTGCTTTCCGAAAGAATTTCTTCACTATTTGCTTAGTGCAGAAATTCAAAGGCTTGTCATATTTACTAAAACTATTTTCATATAATTTCATAGAAATCTCACATAGGAGAGGGAGCAAATATCATTTTTAGAAAAACGTTTCGCACGTGTTTCAAGCCTATAATTTTGTGTTTGTTTTTCATATTGTCAAACCTTCATCTTTGTGTTCTTCTTCATATATTTTTTGTGTTCATGGAATATATTTTTCAACAATCTAAAAATGATATTTGTGATGAGAAGACACCGTCAATTTTCGAGAAACATTTGATATATGACCAAGATACGAGAAGTGTCGATGCTACGTTTGTGGTGATAAATTGTTTTAACGAAATTCGAGTTTCAATTGGATGGGTTATTAAGGGATCTGACCAGGGTGGTTTAATATATTTTCTTTGTTTCTGGTGGTGGTTAAAGTTAGTTGGGGCTGTCTTCAATGGAAACAAGAAGGAAATAATTGGTATATATAAGAAGCAACACTAGGAGAAACTGAAAAAGTTATTCAAGAGAAAAGGGTATATTGTATTGATTCAAGAAGGTGGTGAATGTAGAACATTATTTTCTTTGGGAGACGGAAGGAGTAATTAAGTTATTGCAAGGGCTGTGAGAGTGGGAACACAGCGTCACTCTTGTTTGTCTACTTCTCAAAAGTTAGGGAAAATTAAAATTGGGCTGGCCGTGTCAGAAATTGGAGGGACTCCGTAGTCATTGAAGTGAAAGGAAGATGACCATACTCTAATTCTTGAAAGTTTTTCCAACTTCAAACTTGAGGATGACTAAAGACATGGTATCAAAGAGGAAATATGAAGGAAGTGTCAAAATCGGTTCCACTTTCTTAACTTTATTATTTACTCTTTGTGATTTTTTCCAAAATTTGATTTTATATATAATAGAGTAAATAATTTACTTTGTGATGATCTTGATACACATGATAATTAGGATGACATTTTTAATGTGTGTGATTTATTATTCATGCACAAAATTCACATGGACGTAATAACTTTCAAGTTGGAAGACAACAATTTATCATTATGAGATCATGAGAATAGATGATATTGACATTTAGATGTTGTTTTTAAAGGTTAATGACCTTTAAATTTTAATGAATCTAATGTCTCTTGACAGTTTTAAATTTCATATGTGCATGAAATAGTCAAACCGTGGGTGTATTTGGCTTATGATTAGAAGTCAGCATTAGACAATTAATTTTATGTCTTCAAAGGGAAAAAAGTTTTATTCTTTCATGAAGGGGTTCTTTCGTGAATACGCTACTAAAAAACTGGCAAAATTTGACGGACAAAAAACCGACGGACTGCGTCGCTTTGAAAAACCAATGGAAAACCGACGGACAAAGTCGGTTTTATTTTTAAAAATATTTTAAATAATATGTCATTCAATTTGTTTTTCTTTAAAAATAATAAACAATTTTTTTTAGGAAACCGACGGACCGGGTCGGTTTCCTCTTTTTTTTTTTTTTTTAAAAAGGGTCAAATCTGGTCAAACGTGCGGGAAAAACCGACGGACAGAGTCGGTCTTTTTAGTCGGTTTTTCTTTAAATTCATAGCAGACAGGTTTCATACCCATTTCTGTTCCCTCTTCCAAATTAAAACCCCCATTCCCCCAAACCCTACCTGCCGCCCCCCTCCCCTCCGCCAGCGCCGCCGCACATTTTTCCGCCGCCCAGCGCTGCTGCTTGCGCAGCCCGTTCCCACCTACCCCAAACCCATTTTGAAGTTAATAAATTGAGGTTAGTTTCTCTTAAATTAGGGCATTTAAAATTCTTTTAATTTTAGTTTTATTTGTATATTTTAGGCCTAATGCTAGTCTATTTAACTTTGTTAAACATCATTTGCAATGTTATTAATGTTGAATTTGTGAAAAAAAATGTAAACTTTATTTGACTAATTTAGTTGTCATTTTTTTTTTTTTTGCTTGAGATTGTGCTATATTTCATGTTCTTTGTCAATGTATTTGTGTTAGCGTAGTTATCATTCTTTGTAATATTATTGATGTTGAATATGTGCAAAAATGTATACTTTAATTATTTGACTAGTCTTTTTTTTTTTATTGTGCTTTTTGTTAGAATTCCATAAGTTATTAGAATTGTTATTGATCATTCTAAAGTTAGAATTGGTTGGGATTGTGCTTTTCAAAGTTAGAATTGTTAAGTTATAGTATTTCTATAACCTCAATACTAAAATGTAGATTTTATTTCTCTAGATTTACTTTTTCAATTTTTAGAATTGGTTGGAATTGTGATTTTTAAAGTTAGAATTATTAAGTTATGTTAGAATTATTAAGTTATAATATTTCTATAACCTCAAAACTAATATGTAGACTTTATTTGACTAGATTTACTTTTTAATTTTTAGAATTAAAGTTAGAATCCATAAGTTATTAAATTTAGAATTGTTATTCAGAATTCAAAGTTAGAATTGGTTGGGATTGTGCTTTTCTAAGTTAGAATTGTTAAGTTATAGTATTTCTATAACCTCAATACTAAAATGTAGATTTTATTTCTCTAGATTTAATTTTCAATTTTTAGAATTGGTTGGAATTGTGCTTTTTAAAGTTAGAATTATTAAGTTATGTTAGAATTATTAAGTTATAATATTTATATAACCTCAAAACTAATATGTAGACTTTATTTGACTAGATTTACTTTTTAATTTTTAGAATTAAAGTTAGAATCCATAAGTTATTAAAGTTAGAATTGTTATTGAGAAATCAAAGTTAGAATTGGTTGAGATTATGCTTTTCAAAGTTAGAATTGTTAAGTTATAGTTTTTCTATAACCTCAATACTAAAATGTAGATTTTATTTCTCTAGATTTACTTTTCAATTTTTAGAATTGGTTGGAATTGTGCTTTTTAAAGTTAGAATTATTAAGTTATGTTATAATTATTAAGTTATAATATTTCTATAACCTCAAAACTAATATGTGGACTTTATTTGACTAGATTTACTTTTTAATTTTTAGAATTCATAAGTTATTAAAGTTAGAATTGTTATTGAGAATTCAAAGTTAGAATTGGTTGGGATTGTGCTTTTCAAAGTTAGAATTGTTAAGTTATAGTATTTCTATAACCTCAATACTAAAATATAGATTATATTTCTCTAGATTTACTTTTCAATTTTTAGAATTGGTTGGAATTGTGCTTTTCAAAGTTAGAATTATTTGATGTGTTTAGATCGTATTTGATGCGTTTAGATAGTGTTTGATGTGTTTTATTATTACTTAGGGTGATTTTATTTTATTGAGAATTCAAAGTTAGAATTGGTTGGGATTGTGCTTTTAAAAGTTATATTACATTAGAATCCATAGGTTATTAAAGTTAGAATTGTTATTGAGAATTCAAAGTTAGAATTGGTTGGGATTGTGCTTTTAAAAGTTATATTAAATTAGAATCCATAAGTTATTAAAGTTAGAATTGTTATTGAGAATTCAAAGTTAGAATTGGTTGGGATTGTGTTTTCTTAAGTTATATTTTAAGTTAGAATTCTTAAGTTAAAATATATTTCTATAACCTCAATAATTTATGCGTATATTTTTATAGATGGACCGTATGTGGATGTATAATATAAACAAAGGTCTATTTAGATCGTATTTGATGTGTTTAGATAGTGTTTGATGTGTTTTATTATTACTTAGGGTAATTTTATGTGTTGTAGCTCTTTTAGAATTGATTTGGAGCATTTTAATGCTAGTTTTGAGCAGTTTTTGGTACTGGTTTCTGTGCAGGTGTGGTTGCAGAAAATGCAGGATTTGCATGCTGGAAATTTTCCAGAAAACCGACTCGGTCCGTCGCTTTTCTGGAAATTAATTTTGCAAATTTTCCAGAAAACCAACTCGGTCTGTCGGTCTTCTGGAAATTAATTCTTAATTTTTATACAAAACCGATGCACTGTGTCGGTTTTTTAATTAAAATAAAAAAAGTTAAATAAAAAACCGACGCATTGCGTCCTTTTTTTTCATAAAATATATATTATTTTTGTATAAGATAAAAATTAGAAATTAAAAAAAACCGACTCTGTCCGTCGGTTTTTTTAATGTTTTTTTTAAAATTTTTTGAAATAAAACCCGACGGACTACGTAACCGACTCTGTCCGTCGGAAAAAACGGACGTGGTCCGTCGGTTTTGGAAAAGCGAGGCTATGTAAACCGACGGACCGTAAAGGGTCGATTTTCGGTCGGTTTCATTAAAAAAACCGACGTGGGCCGTCGATTTTTGGCATCGGTTTTTTTCCGTTTTTTAAGTAGTGATATTTGAATGATAGTGACTTTTCATTAGGCCTGTCAACTGGTTCCAACCGGAACCGGACCGGGAACCGGTTAGGAAACCGGCCGGTTCCGGTTCCAAAACTGGAACCGCCTAACCGGTTCCGGTTAACCGGTTAACCGGTTTTAAAGTCCAAACCGGAACCGGTCCGGTTTGGATTGGTTAAATTTTTTTTTTTTTTTTTTTGTATTATAGTATATATATTATAGTATTTATTTGTATATTGTAGGTATATTTACATATGTTATACAACTTTATAATTAAAGTTTAAATATTTACTGACTAACAGCCTAACAGCAAGTCAACAATACAGAATAGTGCTTTTCGTACACATATATATGTATAACTTACATTAATATATATACTATATATATGTATAACTTAATATATATACTAAATATATGTATAACTTAATATATATACTATATATATGTATATATATGTACTATATACTATATATAGGTATAGCTTAATATATATATATATATATATATATAGGTATAACTTAATATATATACTATATATACATATCTACTATATATACAATATATACTTAATATATATACTATATATATTTATATAATATATATACTTATATACTATATATACTTATATATGTGTATAACTTAATATATATAGTATATATACTATATATACTTATATATATGTACTATATACTATATATACTTACTTATATACTATATACACTTACTTATATACTATATATACTTGTATACTATATATACTTACTTATATACTATATATACTTGTATATATGTACTATATACTATATATACTTACCTATACTATATATACTTATATTCCTAACTTAATAAAAGTAAAAATATGAACACAAGTAAATAGAAGAAAGCTCAATGAGCCATATATTTTATTCATTCTTGGATAACATTTATTTGCAAGTTGTATTTTTTTTAACTTGCAAATAATACATGAGTTATACAAAAATAGTAGAATAATAAAATCACCAATTTTGAACCATTTCGTTAATTTCCCCCACATCATATTCGGTCATGGAAATATCTTCAAAGTCTTCCATTTGGTCCGGTCCACTAGCTATCAAATCTTCAATTTCTTCCTCTTCGCCTTGCTCCACTTCTGAGTTTTGGTTGCGTCGCTCCGATCTAATCCAATCTCGAATGCACACTAGTACTTGCAAGCTAAAGTCGGATAATGAATGTCTATGGTCTCCAATTTGTTGTCTTCCTTGGCTAAATGCGCTCTCCGAAGCCACGGTTGATACTTGAACCGTAAGGATATCTCGAGCCATTCTTGAAAGTACCGGATAGCTTGCCTTGTACTTCTTCCACCATGCTAAGACGTCCAAGTCATCCTTGATATCCACATTTGGCTGCATCAAATAAAAGTTAAATTCATCAAAGTTTGCAGTAGAAGAAGAAGTTGGCTGTGAATGTAAAACTTTTAAACCCGACAAGCCCTTTTTGCTACTCTGAGAAGTAGTAGGGCGTGGAGCAACGGGTGTAGCACGTTCTTCCAAACTAGAATAATGAGTAAAAACTTTTCTAAACTCATCATCAATAGCGAGATCGGCTTCAGCTAAAGATGGTTGAACTCCCTCTTCAATTTCTAAAAATGTATAAATTTGACTAACCAAATTTTTAGTATAAGACACTTTTAAATAAGGATTTAAAAGGGAACCCAATATAAATAAAGTTGGATGGGAAAAAATACTTCTTAAATTTGATTATCATTTCAAAAATAGCCACTTGATAATCGGGTTTATATTTATACTCGTGTAAAACTCTAGCTATTTCTGCTAAATAGGCTAAAATTCCGGTTACCGTGGGATAGAATTGTCTAGAAAAAGCAAGAGTTGCATTATAAAAATTTTCTAAGAGTTCAATACATTCTTTAACATCTTCCCAATGCCTAAAAGTTAACCAATCCTCACTATCAATATTATATTGTTGTGAACTTGTTATATGAGAATCCTATACTCATATGCTTGTTGTAGCATAATGTAAGTGTAGTTCCACCTAGTCTCAATTTCTACTTGAATTTTCCTAGGTCTAAGGTTATTTTCTACACAAGCATTCTTAAAATCTCTAATTCTTCCCCTATTAGCATTACAAAAAAGAAACGCAACAACATTTCTAACTTTTTGAACAGAATCATCAAAATGCATATGACCATCTTTAACAATTAAATTTAAAATGTGACAACTACATCTTACATGAAAAATATTTCTTAGAGGAGGGTTTATTTCTCTTTTTAAAAGACCAATTGCCTTTGTATTATTAGAAGCATTATCTAAAGCAATACAAAGTGTTTTTCTATAAATGTTAAAAAATCTCATTATAGTAGACATTGAATCGGCTAAAAATTTTCCATCGTGACGACCTTTTCCTTTGTCGTATAAAAAAGCTATAATTCTTTTTTGCATAACCCAGTTGTCATCAACCCAATGACATGTAATAGCAAAAAAAATCTAAATGGTTAATACTAAGACCCAAATCAGCGGTAAGACAAACATTACAATTTAAAGAATTAAATACATGGCACAAATAAAATCTATATTTTTTAAACAAATCTATAACATCGGCTCTACAAGTACTTCTAGGAATACCCTCAAATAACGGGTTATAACAACGTTGAATATAAGTAACAAACCCCAAACCCGAGGGAAAGGAAAATGGTAAACAATCATAAGCTACCATTTTAGCTATTTCTACGCGTTCTTTTTTCTTGTCATACTTAAAATTTCTACTGGTTCGTGGGTCTATCGTCATTTGAATCCCCCCCACATTTGAACCCGTTTGCTCTCCCCAAACATCCATATGTTTGGTTCTCATATGAGCATTTAGTGTACCCGTTCCACCATCCTTACCAGTTCCTTGCTTAAAACTAAATACTTGTCCACATAGGGTACATGTAACTGATTGGTTTTCCCTATCCTCAGTCATAAATTTCCAAACTTTAGCTGTTGGCTTACGAGTTCTAGGCGGTTTGTCTTGTGTATGTGATTGTGCAGGACCTGTATCTCCTATGGGATTTTCGGGGGGTTGTGTTTCATCATCATCATCATCTAAGTCTTCATTAAAAGTGTCGGTAAAATGTTGTTGCATTGCCTCATGACCTAAAAGTGGATTATTTCCACCAACATCAATACCTAAATTAGGTGTTTCTTCCACAAATGTTTCCTCATTAAGCGCACCCCTAACAGTACGACTACTACTACCGGCACCACGTCTTAATCTCTTTGACATTATTAAATAGAAATAATTTAAATCACAATCAAATAAATCACAAGAAAATAAATTACAACAAATTAAATTGCTTGAATTAAATTGCGTAAATTAAATTTCGAAAAATAAATTGCTAGAATTAAATTGCGAAAATTAAAGATAGAGTTGGAACGAAGATACCAAATTGCCGGATTAATTTCCAACAAAGCGAAGGCGGCTAGAATTGCAAATCCACCAAAGCTACTTCGGATTGTTGCAAAATCACCAACTCCACCAACAATATTATAATTGCAAAATTAATAATTGAAAGTTGAAACTATAATAAGACTTTGTGGCTAATTATTGCAAAGTAACTATAATTGAGAGATTGAGATTTGAGAGAAAGATGAAGAAGAGTGAATTGAAATGAAAATGAAGAAGGGTTTATATAGGGGTGGGGGAGGGGTTAAAGTGTTAAAAAAAAAATTGGGGGTCAAAAATTAAGAAAATGACTGTTTGGCAACGACCATTTTTGCAAATGGACCGTTGCCAACGGTCCATTACCGAGGCCCAGCGGCTCTTTCCTTTTTTTTTTTTTTTTTTTTTTGTTTTTTAATTTTAACCGGTTCCGGTTAAAAAAAATTTGGAACCGGACCGGTAAACTAATATCCAGTTAACCGGTTATACCGGTTCCGGTTTAACCGATCCGGTTACCGGTTAAAACCGGTTACAATGAACCGGTTGACACCTTTACTTTTCATAAAATTTTTCTACACTAAAGTATGCGTTAATTTGTTCATATGCTATTGCAAATAGTGATATGAGAACATAATAGAAATAAAGAGCTTTCTACGGTATTATAGGAACAAACAGTTTTGTATGGCAGAATAGAAAAACGAGGTTTCTTTTCTTCCTCATACGAAAGAAAGGATCTTGGACAAATTTATACTACGTTGGATATTAAGATTAAACAAAATGGTGGGAGTACTGAGTTAATCAAATTACATTGAGAAGAAAGTGCTAAATAAAGTTAGTCACTTAAACGTAAAAGGTCAATTTCCGTTTGATCCAAGATCGACTTAACTAAGAATGATTGACAAGTTGTGACTTCTCCTGTGTATTCAACCGCTGCTGGAAGGCTAGTGGCCAAGTTTTTAGTATTCTAAGAAAACTAATTAATGATTTGAGTCTTCAATACTCAAAAAGCTTCCTGATATTTTATAAGTATATACCGGTGAAAGTTGGTTATCGAGTTTGTTAGAAACAAATTCATAAAAGGTTGAATGTTTACCTCGAGAGGAGGTGCAATTGCTTGAAAATCTAACAAACAAACTTGTATTAGTGGAAGCAAGCAAAGGATTTGAGTGGTTGAGGGATTTGTAAAAGAATTCAATGATTTCGCAAAGTGTGAGCTCAACTTGTGATAGTCAAGCAACTTCTACTCGAGCATATAAATATATTATGTGAAGTTAAACGTATAAATTACAACATGACTATGTGAGAAAGTTAATTCAAGACAGAATCATCTCTCTGACATTTGTGGAGTCAGAAAGTAATTTTGGAAATCCAATTACTAAAACTCTTATAAGGAAGTTGGTGAAAACTAACCTCGAGTTGATTAAATTAAAACTCCTTAACTAGGTCCACCAATAATGACAATCCTACCTAGCACTATGAAATGAATAGTTATGGGTTTAAAGGGTAACAAGAAGTTACTATACGTAGATGTTTCAGCATTTAAGTAAGAGATATACTAGTACTGGTTGTCACAGATCCGAGGCTTGTGTTCTTATACTCTAAATGAGGTTCAGTTCAAGGAATAAGTGTCTTAAATGTGACAAAGACACTGAAAGAACTTCACCTACATGTACATAGAAATGGTGCCGCTTTGATTAAGAGGTGGAGTTACTCTCATTAATGTTCATGAATTTTAGATAGCACATGGCTATAAAAGTGCTAAGCATGTTTAATGGAAAACAAAAATGAAAATTTTATGTGTATAATGTCACCAATGTTCTCACAAGGAATAACATGTTCAAAGCTATTATGCTACATGGGATTTCGATTTCATCTTGTGACATTGTACTAAGGTAATATTTAAACGGGTGGGGGATTGTTAGAGTTTTGATTAAATTAAATTAAATATTTTAAATGAAAGGTGTCTTTTAAATGAAAGATTGTGTTCTTTCATTCTTTGTTTATCACTACTTCTGTTTAGAGCCAACTTCTTAACATTCCAACATAGCTTTTTAATCTTGCAGAATTTTCTTGTCCGCAAAATATTCTTTCTTCTCTAATTCTAAAAAGATCAAGTTCTAAGTTCTTACTTTTTAGTAGAATTTCTTCAGTATTTACTTAGTGCAGAAATTCAAAAGCTTGTCATATCTACTAAAACTATTTCCATATAATATTTCTCATAGCAATCTCGCAGAGGCGAGAGAGCAATTATCATTTTTAGAAAAGTATTTCGCATATGTTTCAAGCCTATAATTCTGTGTTTGTTTTTCATATTGTCAAACCTTCACCTTTGTGTTCTTCTTCAAATATTTTTTGTGTTCATAGAATATATTTTTTAATTAACAATCACCAGGACTCACTGTTTCCAAAGTCTACTTTAAAGATACAACTTAAAAATTTCAAACAATGAAAAAGTACAGGAGAATTGATTTTTGCTTTCAAAATATTTACTGTACAAAGTAGGCTAATCTGGATTACAATTGATTCTCAATTACTGAGATGACTTATGTGCTCCCGTCACCCAAATTTTCTATCATATCTCCTTTCTTGCTTTGTCATTACTACATTCCTAAAAATATAAAATGCTTTAACACTATGACTCACCAATTCTTCCTTTCTTTTTCAATTTAAAATAAAAATTGATAGTACTTCCACGGTTTCTTTCACTTGTTAACTATATTAAAAATATTTTCTCTTTTACTTGTCCAATTTAATAAAGATAAGGATAAGGACTACATACATTTTATTCTCTCTAAACTTTATCTGTGAAGTTATACTGGTTATGTTGTTGTTGTCATCGTCGTTATTACTTGTCCAATTTAATAAAGTAAAGATTTTTTTTTCGTGATTTATCTTTATTGTTAATTACTATTGTCGGCCAATACCTTCTGAGATAGTAATAGCCAATTAGTTTATAATGAGTATTAGGGTAAAATATTTATTTCACTTATTTGTCAACGAAGTGCAAAATTTATTGCGAATGAGTAAATAGGAGATAGAGTGAATAAAGAAGAAACTTGTGTGCTTATGTCACCTCAATCTCGTGGCTTGCTTTTTCATACTCTTTCCAGTCAAAAATAGTGTTCACGTAGCCTTTATTTTTTTGTTCAAAAAAATATTCAGTTACCAAATTAAGAAATATTAAGCTTATTTTTTTTAGATTGGTGTTAAGTGACCGAATCTCAATACATATTAATTATAGGATAAAGCATTTGAAGTTTCAACAAAAATAGTACTTGACTTATCGGAAGTAAATGCTGGCAGATCTAGACCACCTACTTCATTAGGCTGGCTGGATCTAGCACCGGAAGTAAATGCTGGCAGATCTAGACCACCTACTTCATTAGGCTGGCTGGATCTAGCACCCAATGCTCGAATTAATTTAATCAAATTATCTATTTTTACCTAAAAATTAATATTTTTTTAAAAGACATGCAAATGGCTAGTTGGACACCCTGTTTAAGCGAGTAGTATAATTTTTCTAGTCGTCACCCACTTAACAAAGAAGACTTACGTGCTTATGTCACCAACTAAATTATGAGTCACCAATTTTTGTATGTTTAACAATGTTTAACATTATGGGAGCCCGATTCTATCTTTATTTTTCAGTTCGACGAGAAATTTAATATGACTAATTATTGTACAATTACAAACACCAGGAAAACAGTAATATGAGACACCTCTAGGTATGGGAATAACCAGCTAAGTTAGCTTTCACTGTTTGTATTTTGAGATTCATATTTGTTAGTTTTGACGTGAAAAATTCATCAGTTACGCAATAATACAAATTTTAAAATATGTAAAAGATATATAAAAAATTATAGTAAAAACAAAAATTCATTTGATTCTCGAAATTCGAATAGTACTACATAAAATGTGTGAAGGAAGGAGTAATTTGTTCAAGATCTCGAATCAGTAGATTCTAAATGGGTATGATGTTATAATATGCTTTTAAATCCACCTCTAATTTTATTGCAACACGAAATCTTTGAAACTTCAAAGTTGAATAAGAGGTGTTCATTTGGGAGCAGATGCAACAGCCTGAAAGCGAACTTTGAATTTGGCAAGCAACTCATCTCTTGAAGGTAAATACTTCTTGTTTTCGCTGCAGGTAATATATTCATCTCTCCACCTACAGAAATTTGGAAACTTTTCTCTTGTCGCTAAAACAACTCCAGATGCTTCTTCAAAGACTCCTACCCAAAGGGCCGCAGCATTTGCAGCAATATCAGCAAATCCAAATTTGTTACCCACAAAGAATTTCTTATCATTGAGCTCATTATCAAGAATTTCCAGCATCTCACAAGCTTCCTCTTTAGCTTTCTCTTGCTCCTTTCCTTTGAGAAGGAAAACTTTCCCCACTGATGGCCCCTGCAAATTAGAACAATCACAACGTAAGTTTCGATAACAATTTTACCCCATTCTGCATACAGGAATATACTTCTACTCCAACAACAATATTGAATTCTAAGCAAGTCGGAAGTTGGAATCCCGTTATATGACTCTTTACTAATTAAGATCGCTCTAAGTCCAATATTATACAAAAACCAAAAATAAAAAGTATAGAAGTCCGCTATATTTTTCCTTGGCATAAATCTCTAACAAGCTATGAATCAAGAAAAACAAAACTGAAAGTAAACGTACAAATATGACTAAAATATATTTCATATTAATTGGAATATATAGCGGTGAAAAGAATTTACCTTTCCTTCAAAAAACTTAGCCCAGAAACGAGCTATAGCTCGGTCATAAGGGTCTTTAGGCAAGATGGGCGGGCCTTCAAAGGTCTCATCAATGTATTCAACAATTACCATAGACTCACATATGGACTTTCCATTGTGAATAAGCACTGGTATTTTCTTGTGAACAGGATTAGATTCAAGAAGCAGAGTGCTCTTGTTTTGTAGATCTTCTTCTATAAATTCATATTTGACACCCTTAATCTTTAGAGCCCACTCTACTCTGTGACTAAATGGGCTATACCAAAGACCAAGCAACTTCACTTCTGCCATCTCACAACTTTGGCTCTCTGTTTTTTTGCTTAACTATTTGTAGGAGCTTTATGTGTTGGTTCTAATCTCTTGAACTTTGGTCTTCTTTTATAGAAAAATAAGGAAGCAAGCACAGGTTTTCTTCTTGGACAAGTTAATTTTCTAGTTTAATGTCCTCATATTGACGGAAGACTTTTACTTAAAATATGTGGCTGTGGCTGAAGAGTCCGTACTTATTTGATTGTTTTAAAAATTTACTCGCATCCATTTACTTCAAATCAGTAATAAATATTTCCTCTGCCCAAATTTAAGTGTGTTAATTTGATCAGATACGGTAGAAATAAAAGAAGGCTTTTGAATTATCTTGTGGTTCTGAATAATAATTGTGTTTAATTTTAAAATTTTGTGGTCTTAAACTTATCATGTAGAATGTTGAAATTGAAAAAACCTACTAAATATAAAAAGAAATACTAGGACAAACCAAAAAGAAAAGTAAAATACTTAAATTAGGACTAGGACGGAGGGAGTACATAATACTCCTATAAAACTTACTTAACTATGATCGGTTAATATGTGTTTTCCTTGGGAGTAGCTTTTTGTTGAAAGAAGAACTAAGAAGGGGCAAAATAGTCTTTTCCTAGAGTTAGTTAAATCTGTTAAATGCCGTCAACAGATTTAAAAGTTAGTTAAAAATGGTAGTTAGAAGTAGTTATTAATTTTTGTGTATAAAGACACATGTACTGATTCATTTGTATAGAATTGAAGATGAAATAGACTCAATTTTTCTCTCTCTACATTTCCTTCTTCCCCAATGTATCTTGAATAATTAGGGTACAGATTTATACCTCAAATCACATCATGGTATCAGAGCATACGATCAGAAACTCTGATTGTTGAGTTCGATCATCAAATTCCGCTGCTAAATTGATCAGTAATCTGCCAGCTGAATCAAGCTTCAATTGAAGATCACAGTTGCTGCATCTTGAAATCCTTACAATGGGAATAAATGGAGAACAAGCAACAAGAGGTCTCAATCAATCGATGAATCAGACGAATACAAATCAGGTGAATCAGATGAATAATCATTCACAAAGTTCTGGTATGATTGACTATAATCATCCTCTATTCTTGAGTCCTTCCGACGCTAATGGGTCTGTAATTATTTCCTTTCAATTGACTGGTAGTGATAATTACACAATCTGGTATAGATCAATGAGACTTGCTTTGTTAGGTCGAAATAAATGGGGCATTGTAAATGGTTCTTGCAAGAAAGAAAATTATTCAGAAGATTTATGGGATCAATGGGAGAGGGTAAATGCAATTGTAATCTCGTGGATTATGAATGTAGTGTCGAAAAATATGCTAGGTGGTATAGTGTTTGGTTCGAATGCACATGCTGTATGGGCAGATTTGCAAGAGAGTTTTGATCAGGTAGATGGATCAAGGACTTATAATCTGCACAAGGAAATTGCTACTCTCTATCAAGGTTCCTCTTCTGTGTCTGTTTACTATGCTAGAATGAAAGAGTTGTGGAGTGAATTTGAGAATATTGTACCTGCACCAGGTTGTGATTGTCCTAAGTCGAAAGACTTTGTCCAATATCTACAAAGACAAAAACTATATCAGTTTCTCATGGGGTTGAATGAGTCCTATAAACAGGCTAGAAGCCAAATCTTGTTGATGAGTCCTCTTCCTACTGTTGGTCAAGAATTTGCAATGATTGTAGGTGATGAAAATCAAAGAGGAGTTACTAGTACAGCAGAAATTCCAGGAGTTAATGCTGCTACAATGAGTAACTTGCATATGCAGAACTTGAATAATTTTGAGTCTGCAGCCATGTACTCTAAAGGCAATAACAATCCCAAATTCAAGAAGAACTACACCAACAATAACACTAACAATCTGTACTGTGACTTCTGTAAACTCAGAAATCATAACAGGAGTGACTGCTGGAAACTACATGGATACCCTACTGACTATAAGTCAAAAAGGAAAGCAGGTGGAAATGCAGGGAATGCTGCTGCTGCTTATAATGTCTCAGCAAACAATTCACACTATAGTGGTGTGATGCCAACAGATGTGCAGTCTCAAGCATATAACACTGAGGCAACAGCTATGACAAGTAAGAATCAACAAGGTGTGCCAATAGTGCAAATTGGAAACAGATTTACTCTAGAGCAATATGAGGAGATTAAGCAGATGCTGAACAATTCAACTCCTGCTGCTTCTGTGAATGTAGCTCATGCTGCAGGTATTAACTTTGCCTTAGTGGCTACTGATTCTAGAAAACCAGAAAAGTTGGCAGACATTAATCAAGCCTTGTTGGTTGCTAATCAGACACAAGAATGGATCATAGACACTGGTGCTACTAATCACATGGTCTCTGATATAAATTTGTTGAACAAGTCTAGTATTACTGAGAATAGCATTCCAAAAATAGTTTATTTACCTAATGGTGATATCACTCAAGTTACTCAAACTGGGACTAGTTCAATCTCAAGTAGAAATACTGTGACAAATGTGTTTCATGTTCCTCAGTTCAAGTATAATTTACTATCAGTCTCTAAGATCACAAAGGAGCTAAGATGTTCAGCAAATTTCTTCCCTGATTTCTGTCTATTTCAGGATCTCTTCAGTGGGAAGGTGAAGGAGATTGGTAAGGAAGATAATGGGCTATACATACTGATCAATGAGTCAAGCAAACACAATAACCAAGTAACTCTAATAGCTGATGGCAGAGTTCAGCTGAAAGAGGTCAACATTGGATTATGGCACAGAAGGCTAGGCCATACTTCTATCACTGTTTTACAAAAAATATTTCCTCTTGATAGACATACTATTCATGCTGAAGTTGATAAATGTAGTATTTGCCCTTGTGCAAAACAGGCTAGACTGCCTTTTCCTTCTAGTCATATAAAGACCAATGGCTGTTTTGATCTGATACATCTTGATCTATGGGGACCCTACAAAGTGGCCACTTTTGATGGAAACAAGTTTTTCCTAACTGTGGTAGATGATTACTCCAGGATGACTTGGATATTTTTGCTCAAACATAAGTCTGATGTGTTTCTGTTTATTCAACAATTTCTGAGGTATGTTCAAACTCAATTCAATAAGACTGTCAAGGTAGTTAGGAGTGACAATGGTACAGAATTTGTAAATTCCTTGTGTGATGATTTGTTCAAATCCTTAGGAATAATACATCAAAGATCTTGTCCCTACACACCCCAACAGAATGGGGTGGTAGAGAGAAAACATAAACATATCCTAGAAGTGACTAGAGCAATAAGGTTTCAAGGTCAAATACCTCTAAAGTTCTGGGGGCATTGTGTAATGTCTGCAGTTTATTTAATCAACAGGATGCCTAGTGCAGTCATTGAGAATCAGTCCCCCTTTGAAAGGGTATATCACAGGAAACCATCATTAGGACACTTAAGAGTGTTAGGCTGCCTGTGTTTTGCCAAAGTAATTCAGGAACATGATAAACTGAAATCTAGAACTAGGAGTGCTGTTCATATGGGATATTCAGAGGTTCACAAGGGATACACTTTATATGATATTGAAGATCATCAGTTCTTTGTGAGCAGAGAAGTAGTGTTTAAAGAAGAGTGTTTTCCCTTTGCTAAATCTAACATAGATTCTAGTCAACAATCTTGCTTGTTTCCTACTCAACCTCTTCACTTGCAAACTGATTTTCATATCAACACAAATATCCAACAAAACCATCCACCTACTGCTATCTCACAAATACCAGATCCTTCACATATACCTGATGAACCTCACAGTCTGACAAATTTGACTCCTGCAGTTCCTCAGATCAACACACAAAGCCATACAGAACCAGACCCTTCTCCACCACCAGCACCCAATCCTATAAGTGAACAAGTTGTAACTAGAAGAAGAGAAAGAAAACCTCCATCTTGGATGACTGACTTTGTGTCCCTCAACATACACAAAGATATACCATATTCCATGGACAAGTTCATCTCATACAACAAGCTGTCAAACCAGTACTAGGCCTACATTGCAAAAACTTCCATGGACACAGAACCAACTAGCTATCAGGAGGCTGTTAAAGATCCTAGGTGGGTTGAAGAAATGAAACTAGAGATTCAAGCACTAGAATCCAACCACACATGGGATGTGATCAGCCTACCAAAAGGAAAAACTGCCATAGGCTGTAAATGGGTCTACAGGATCAAGTACAAAGCCTCAGGTGAAGTAGAAAGGTTTAAAGCAAGATTAGTTGCTAAGGGATATAGTCAAAAGGAGGGGATAGATTATCAAGAAACCTTTTCCCCTGTAGTAAAAATGGTCACTGTTAGAACCATCCTTGCTTTAGCTGTCTCCAAAAATTGGCAGATTCACCAAATGGATGTCTATAATGCTTTTTTACAAGGAGATCTTCATGATGAAATCTATATGCAACTTCCACAAGGCTTTACAAGTCAGGAGGAGTCTTCAGTGTGTAGACTTGTTAAATCCTTATATGGACTAAAACAAGCTCCTAGAGAATGGAATCACAAGCTGACAGCAGCATTGATTAAGTTCAATTTTAAACAAAGTCAATATGATCACTCTTTATTTACAAGGAAGACAGTCAAGGGCCTAGTGATAGTATTGGTGTATGTTGATGACATGCTCATCACTGGTGAGAGTCTGGAACTTATTAATGAAGTCAAGAAATCACTACAACAAGCTTTCAAGATGAAGGACTTGGGAGATCTCAGGTATTTTCTTGGTATAGAATTTGCAAGGTCTAACAAAGGACTGATAATGCACCAAAGGAAGTACACATTAGAGCTAATCTCTAAGACTGGTATGTCTGCTGCCAAGACAACTGCTACTCCCATTGATCCAAACATTAAACTAACATCAGTCCAATATGATGATTATGTCAAAGATAATGAAAAGGATGCAGATCCACCTACAGATCAGACTGCTTACCAGAGATTGATAGGTAAGCTTCTCTATCTAACAATGACTAGACCTGATATCTCTTTTGGAGTCCAAACTCTAAGTCAGTTTCTTCAAAACCCAAAGAAGTCTCATATGGATGCTGCTATCAGGATAGTAAGATACATCAAACAACAACCTGGTCAAGGTATTTTATTGTCAAAGAATCAGAAAAATACCATCTCTGCATGGTGTGACTCAGACTGGGCTGCATGCCCCTTAACAAGGAAATCTGTAACTGGATTCTTAGTCAAGTTTGGTGACACTCTAGTCTCTTGGAAATCAAAGAAGCTGTCTACAGTATCTAGAAGCTCTGCAGAGGCAGAATATAGGAGTTTAGCAACTACAGTGACTGAGTTAATCTGGCTAGTTGGTTTGCTCAAGGAAGTAGGATCAGAAGTATCCTTACCTATTGATGTTCATAGTGACAGTAAAGCTGCTATGCAAATTGCAGCTAATCCAGTCTATCATGAAAGAACAAAACATATCGAAATTGATTGTCACTTTGTAAGAGAAAAACTTCAACAAGGACTTATTGCAACTAAGTATGTGCCTACAAAGGATCAACCAGCAGATATACTCACCAAAGGACTGCCCATAGTTCAACATGAGTACCTAACTGCCAAACTTGGAGTTCTCAATATATTCCAACCACAAGTTTGAGGAGGAGTGTTAAAAGAAGAACTAAGAAGGGGCAAAATAGTCTTTTCGTAGAGTTAGTTAAATCTGTTAAATGCCATTAACAGATTTAAAAGTTAGTTAAAAATGGTAGTTAGAAGTAGTTATTAATTTTTGTGTATAAAGACACATGTACTGATTCATTTGTATAGAATTGAAGATGAAATAGACTCAATTTTTCTCTCTCTACATTTCCTTCTTCCCCAATGTATCTTGAATAATTAGGGTACAGATTTATACCTCAAATCACATCACTTTTACCTTTAGATTGGTGCTGCGAGCCTCCATGTATGTCGAGGTCAGTTTGTGTTAAAATACTGGTGTCAACTAAGATTTTCTTAGTATGAGTTACGAGCTCAGGACCTCTAGCCGAAAACTAAGGCGCCTGGCCAATTGATCCACGACGCTCTTACGTCAAGTAGTGTCATTTTAAAGAATCAATAGGTATTTTCTTTCTGCCTTTCAGTTATATCCACAAGTTTAATAAAAAATTCCGATGAAGCAGTGTCACGTGACACCCCTGAGCCTAAGGAAAATCCGCCTCTGACTCCAAGAGGTGAAAAGTTATTAGTAGGGACTAGGTAGCACAACAACAAAAAAATTTGAACATAATCATACGAACTCATTTCATAACACGAATAAATCTGAGAACTCCTGGTCTCATCACTTCTATAATATTGGTCTATTTAACTTTGTTACCTTTACTTTTTTTTTCTTTTTTTTTTTTGCTAATAGATTGTCTTACCAGTTTGAGGATTTATTTACTTGGTGAGCTCCTTGCTTTACACAGTTGAAGTGGAGGGTCAAAACCTCATCAGTAGCGTAGTATTGCTTTCCTCTTTCTCTCTCCCGCTCCCCCGGTGTAATAAAAATTTCATAAAAGAAAAAACTATCTTACCATGTCATTTTAGCCGGTAGGCCTTCAACTTCAGATGATGTAAGCAATTTTATCTTATATTCCTGCAATAGCGAAGCTAGATATTTAATAAGAAGATTCAAAGAAATGCCTGAGGTTTGATCTTACAACCCTATACTAAAACCTAAACAACACTTTTCATTATACGAAGGGGACGTTTGGTTGATGGTTAGAGTTATTCAGATATTAGTAATGCAGATATTAATTATGCAAGGTTTAGTTATGTAGGAATAAGTAATTTATTAGTTATGCAGAAATTACAATGCATACATTATTTCTTTGGATGTTTGGTTTGTTCACTTTGTTGTACTAGTAATTAATATGCATTATATAATTTTCGAAATAAAATGTTTTCGTTAAACTATCTCGAGGTGTCCCGAGATAATTATAGGAATATGGCCGATTCTCAAAACTTGAGTAGCCTACATATCCTTGGCTTTAGGAATTAGGCCAATTGTAGTTCGACTCGATAGCCCGAAAACGAATATCACTTTGGCTATTTCCGGTTGAAAATCCGAACCGGAGGCGGTTTTTGATAAGGACTTATTAGTGTTCGTGCTTGAAGCGATTTTCCAATCCCTGGTGTAGAAAGCTTGACTCTCGTACACGGTTTCTGACCGGTTGCCCAAGAAAAGTTCCACGTTTGCTCTACATGTCTTGAGTCTGGCTCTTTTGCTCCTATCTCGGTAGCCTTTAGCCATCTCCAAGTACCGAGTCCTGCGTGTTAGTGATTTGAATTTTTTTTATCTTTATCGTAAATCTCATACATGTGCGGCATTCTTGCCATCTGCTTTAAAGGTTAGCTCTGTCAGTTCTTGTCATTTATCCAGCTCTCGGTGGATGTTCATCTGTCTTTTCTTCTTCTCCTGTCAGCTCTCGGTATATATATATATATATATATATATAATTATTATTATTATTTTTGAAATAATTTTGAATAATAATCACGATACTTCGGTTTGCTCTTTTCTCGTTATTTTTCAATTTTTTTCATTTGTTCAATGATAACTTCCGTTGGAATCTGGGTCGGGCTATACAACATTTTTCGAAACCTTCACACCCCAGTCCGGTTGTCGTTTTCATAAGAAGGATGCTACTAATGAAAACCATGTTTTCAAGTGCGGGGTCATTTTTGTTTCTTTTGACATTCGCCACCCCTGAAAATTTGGACTCACATCATTTTCACACACTGCAGTGACTGTCGCAAATATGGTATCGACTGCATCGTTATCCTCATACGAAGTCTATGGTATACCAGTTCGGGACTACATCACTTATAGTCAAAAATACCCAAATGTGGACTGCACATCAAAGTATAGAATCATATTCCTTTCATGACGACTACTAAACTATGGGTCCAGAATTACAATATTTAGTTAGAATATCCAAATTAACTACTGCATACTTAAGTTCGGAGCTTTTTCTCATGACTACCACTATCCATGAACCGGAATTACGTTAACTTGAAATAAACTGCAGTAGCGACCGCATATCTTGATGTAGGAATCACATTCATATTTCAACGATCGTGGACATCAACCTCGGAAATGCAACCTATTTTTGGCTATATATATGGGTGACGACTCATCCCCTTCGACATGTAGTCGTTTAATCCATATCGTCATCTTGAGGAATGAAGCTTACCTCGACGGCAAAACTGACACCTTCCTTTTTCGACTCCGAGGAAAACTAACCGCCCGTCAACAGGGTTCACATCTTCCGAAAAGACTAGACTCTTTTGTTTGTGAATACGGCATTTCAATGCTGATGTCAACCCGTCGTCTTCAAATCACAGATTGTCAGGAAGAAAATTGTGACCACCCTTTCGGTCAAAATTAATCCATCTTTGCTGACAATCTGCGTCAATGATCTTAAATTTGATGTCAGAATTACGTCACCTAATTCAGGTGAGGACTGTGCTTACCATGTTTAAGACGTCTAATTAGTCATTGTATCAAGGCAAGCCAGGAAATGTCTAGGCTGGGGTCTCAATACCTTGATACAATACTGTTTAGTGGAGACCAGACTTTCGTAAATCGTGATTATATCTTTCGATAGTCTTAAAATTTTCTTTTGTAAAAATTTTCGTGCACTGCAAAACGAACAAACTTGTCAGCGTAAAACGAACCTTACTTAGGGAGGGCTTCGTTACCCTTCATATTGGTTTAAAGCGACCGAGCTTGGAAAAACACCTAAGTATCCCCTTATAAGTATAGGGAATCAGGTCCTCGCGTAGTTCGTACATAATTTGGATGTGGTCTCTCTAAAAATGCAAAATTACAAGCAAAGGGAATGTAATTAAAGCAACAAAAAACTATAAAAACTCTGGATCTTCGTAGTCGTCTTCTTCTTCATACGTAATATCTTTTGATGGCATCTGAATTTATTGCTCTTGGCCACTCCCGACCATCCATTTCAACAAGTACCACTGCTCCTCCTGATAGTACCTTTCGCCCCATGTAGGGCCCCTACCAATTAGGTGCAAACTTTCCTTTATATTCTTCTTGATTTGGGAATATTCATTTGAGCAACAATTGCCCGATTTGAAAAACCCTAGTTCTCACATGCTTGTTGAAAACTCGCGCCATTCTTTGTTGGTACAATTGACTATGGCAAACAGTAATCATTCGCTTTTCATCTATCAAAACCAGTTGTTCATACCTCTTACGGATCCATTATGCATCGTCCAACTCAGATTCTTGTATGATTCGAAGTGAAGGGATTTCTACTTCGGCGGGTATTGTTGCTTCAGCGCCATACACCAACAGGTACGGAGCGGCCCCAGTTGAAGTCTTGGCAGTAGTGCGATATCCCAGTAATGCATGTGGTAGTTGTTCATGCCAGTCTTTGTAGTTATCAATAATTTTTCTGAGGATCTTTTTGATGTTTTTGTTGGCGGCTTCCACAAACCCATTCATTTGTGGCCTGTATGCAGTCGAATTCTGGTGAGTAATTCGGAACTGCGCACACATTTCTTTCATTAAGTGGATGTTCAAATTAGCCCCATTGTTTGTTATGATTGATTCTTGGATGCCAAATCGGCATATGATATTGTTGCATACAAAATTCGCGACTGCTTTCTCTGTTACCGATGCATAAGATGCCGCTTCTATCCACTTGGTGAAGTAGGTATGGCGACCAAAATGAAGCGGTCTTTGTTTGACACAGCTAGTTCAATCGGTCCTATGACATCCATGCCCTAAGCGGCGAACGGCCAAGGCGACGTCATAGCATTTAGTTCTGTTGGAGGAACCTTTATCAAGTCTCCATGAACTTGACGCTTGTGGCATTTCTGGACGAATTTTCTACAATCATTCTCCATGGTCATCCAGTAATAACCAGTTCTTAAAATCTTCTTTGCTAGCACAAACCCATTCATGTGAGGCCCGCAAGTTCCAGCATGCACTTCTTCAATCAATCTTGTGGCTTCGATAGAGTCAACAGATCTAAGTAATCCCAAATCCAGGGTTCTTTTGTACAGAACATTCTTGTTGAGGAAGAAACCATTCTCCAACTTCCTGATAGTTTTCTTCTGATTGACGGTGATTCCTTCGGGACACCCTCCTTTCTCCAAGTACATTTTGATGTCAACCTACCAAGGTTTTCCATCAGTCTCTCCCTCTACAAAAGCACAGTGGGCTCTGATCTCTGATTTCAACTTTGACAAGATCAATGTATCTACTATCAGGATGCTGAATCATGGATGCTATTGTTGCCAATGCATCAGCAAACTCATTTCAGGTTCTTGGTATATGCTTGAACTTGACTTTTTGGAACCGATCTACCAGTCTTTGCACAAGCCCAACATACGGTATGATCTTCTCATTTTTGGTAGCCCATTCTCCTCGAACTTGATGAATCAACAAATCCGACTAGCCAATTACCCGCAGGTTTTGTACATCCATGTCAAGGGCTAAACGTAGACCCAAGATACATGCTTCGTATGCGGCCTTATTGTTGGTACAACTGAAGTTCAACTTAGCGGCCACTGGATAATATTGGCCTGAGTCTGAAACCAAGACGGCTCCGATTCCTGATCCTTTAAAGTTGACTGCTCCATCAAAGTATAATTTCCAGCCTAATTCATCTTCATTTTCTTCACCCTCAATTGTCATGATTTCTTCATCCAGGAAGTAAGTCCATAAAGATACGGGATTTTTATCTACTGGGCTTCCTGCCAGTAAATCTTCTAATGCTTGCCCTTTAACTGCTTTCTGTGTGATGTATTGAATATCGAACTCGCTTAATAGCATTTTCCATTTGGTCAACTTCCCTATCAGCATAGGCTGGCGAAAGATATACCTTAGGTGGTCTATTCTTGAAATCAAATAGGTTGTGTATGCAGCCATAGAATGTCTTAATTTCTGAGACACCCAAGTAGAGCGCAACACGTCTTTTCCACCAAGGAATATCTGGATTCACAGGGTGTGAACTTCTTACTGATGTAATAGATGGATCTCTCTGTCTTGCCTATTTCATTATTTTGTGTCAACATACACCCAAAAGCATTCTCTGATATTGACATGCACAACAACAAAGGACTTTCCAGCGTTGGCAGGACCAAAACGGGTGGATTTGATAGGTATCTTTTGATTGTGTCAAAGGCTTTCTGACAGTCCTCCGTCATTTTAGTTGAAGCATCTTTCTTGAGGAGTTTGAGAATTGGTTCTACAATTATTGTGGATTGAGCAATGAAGCGTCCAATGTAATTCAACCTTCCTAAGAAACTCATGACTTCTTTCTTTGTTTTTGGCGATGGGAGTTCTTGAATTGCCTTGATCTTGGTGGGACCCAATTCGATGCCACGACAACTGACTATGAATCCTAGTAATTTTTTGGCAGGCACTCCAAATGCGCATTTTGCAGGATTCAACTTCAGATCGTACTTGCGGAGTCTGTCGAAGAATTTTCTCAAGTGTTCAAGGTGGTCCTCACCCATTCGGGACTTGATGACGACGTCATCCACGTACACCTCGATCTCTCTATGCCTCATATCATGAAAGATGGCGGTCATCGCCCTCATATAAGTAGCTCCGGCATTCTTAAGCCCAAAAGGCATTACCCGGTAATGATATACTCCACATGATGTGATGAATGCCGTCTTTTGAGCATCTTCTTCATCTATCAGTATCTGATGATAGCCTGTGTAGCAATCCATAAAAGATTGCACGTCATGCTTGGCGCAGTTGTCAATGAGTATGTGAATGTTTGGGAGTGGGAAATTATCCTTTGGGATAGCACGATTAAGATCACGATAGTCCACACAGATCCTTATTTTCCCATCTTTCTTTGGTGCCAAGACTGTGTTCGCTAACCATGTCGGGTACGGTTTCACCTCCACAACTCCTGACTGAATCTGTTTTTTTACCTCTTCTTTAATTTGGATGCTGACATCAGGCTTAGGCTGCCTGATTTTCTGTTTTATCGAGGCAAATCCTTCAAGGATCGGCAACCTATGTGCAATAATATTCGTACTTAAACCCGGCATATCAGCGTGTGACCAAGCGAAAACGTCTTCATACTCTTTCATCAAGATCCAATACCTTTCTTTCTCTGTTTCTGTCAAATGCACACTTATTCGAGTTTCCCGGACCAACTCCTCATTTCCTAGATTAATTGCCTCTGTTTCCTCTAGGTTTGGCGTTTGTCTATTCTCGTATTCTTCTTCGACATCTATCAACCCCTCTGATTCAGTTATCTCTTTTTCTTGATCATTGTTTTGTTCATTGTCGTTTTTACCTGTTTCGTAACATGTGATGACATTATTTGTGGCCTCTGTATTATTACGATAAAACAAAATAACACGGTTATTAGTCATGTAAAAGCAATCTTAATTATGTGTGTGTGTGTGTGTGTGTGTGTGTGTAGGTAAAGTAAAACGATTTTGTCTTATTGCAAACTTTGAGGCATTATCATTGAAATTTTAAAAGGAGTGATACAAACTATGGTCCTGACTCGAAATGTAGCATCAGCCCATTTCCGTTATTAAACAACATATAATAAGAAAACATGAAAAGGCAACAAGCCGGGCCTCAAAGCCGACTTTCGCCCTTTTTTTTTAAAGTGAGCATTCTTTCTACTGCAGAGTGAACATCAGGGTAGAAGTCCATCCACTTGTTGTTTCCCCTGGCTCAGTACAACGAATCTCCAATGCCTCAAAACATTCTTCAATGATGGAAATGCATTCCTCTTCCCAAAACAACATCCTTAAACCCTCTTTTGGGTCTTTGCTGTTGTGACTCAATAGGCATGCTGTGAAGGACTGGTATAGATGATGGAATGACTTTCTCAACGGGACCTCTTGGTCCATGTTCTACTTCTTCCTCTTCTGCCTCACATGGCTAATTCAACGGTGTGAAAATCAGTACCAACTGGTGACTTCTCTATGACCGGTATAGAATTGTCTAGATAGTTGTGAATACTATTTTTACCATGAACCATGACTTCTTGATCATCCCATATGAATTTGAGAGACTGGTGCAACAAAGATGCTGCGATTCCAGCAGCGTGCAACCATAGTCGTCCCAATAATAGGTTGTAGCTTGTTTTGATATCTATGATGACGAACTCCACCACGAACTCTACAAGATCTATTTGTATGTATAGATCTATTTCTCTAATTGGGTCGCTGGTTGAGCCATCATAGGATTTTACATTTTTTAGACTCTGGCGGATTTTGCCAACATCATATCCAAGCTATTTCAAAGTCGTCACAGGGCATACATTCAACCCAACCCATCCATCAATCAGCACTTGAGGGATAATCTTGTCACGGCATTTGACTGTTATGTGCAAGGCCTTATTGTGGATCTTACCCTCTCTTGGTAATTCATCGTTAGAAAATGATAGCCTATGCACTCGTACAACATACCCACGATCTCGGCCAATGTTTCACTTGTAGTGCCAACGAGTACTTGGACTTCATCCAAAGCTTTCATTAAAGCTATGTGATGTTGAGATGAATTGAGTAATTATGATATTACTGATATCCTGGCAGGAGTCTTATGCAGGTGCTCAACAATCGAATAATCCTTGACTGGTATTTGCCTCCAAAAGTTTTCGGCTTCGCCTTCAGTGATTGGTCTTTTTTGAGGATTTTCGCGACATGGCGCTTCGAGCACAGGCTCTTCCGGAGCATAACACCTTCCAGACCTGGTCATACCCTGAACCACAACAGCTATCTCTTTTCCTTTATTGACCATCGTCAGGTGCGGTGGCTTGATCTGTTACGACGCAACCCATAGGTTGTGCGGGCACCTACCCTATTACTAACCTAGTAGACGAACCCTTACCAACTAAACCAACCATTTAGATAGTATGCAACAACAATCCTTCAAAAATTACAAGGTTAAAGTAAAAGTTTCGTACAGACTCTGTTTTGAAATACAATAAAACTGAAAAGAATTCCCCGGGATCAAGTCTAGACAGGTACAAGAGCTCCTACAGTACAGGAAGACAAATAAATGACACAGCCTCTGCCTAGAGTGAGATGAATGAGGTTGTAGGAGAATGCCTGATAAATCCACACGATGAAACTTCAACTAAAACCTGCAACATATCTACACCGGAAAAGGCATAGCAAGAGTAGTATCAGTAGAGCACACGTACTGGCAAGCATCATAGGTCGACTAAGGTTAGTTCACAAAACACAATATAAAGTCAATAAGATAAGCAGATAAGTCAATGAACCTCAAGATCCTCAATAACGGTTATTACACCCTGACCACTTACCTTCCCACTCTCAATTGTTCACTTATTTTATTTCCAGGAATTACAGGTATTCTACTTAATCACAACCGTTCCCTTCCTTTGATTCAACCTATTAACTCTCATCTCTACAGTCATCATATCCTCTAACGTCTACCCTTTTTGTCCGTAAATCTTACCTACTCAATTTATTTACTATAATACGATGCACCTAGGGAATGGGTCACTATCTGAAAATCCACTACTACACTTATCTTATATTAAGCACCCCTCCACACAGTCTTAACAAAATCATAAAGATGAGTAAGCGATATCGGTGACGGTAGTACACACGTGCATAACATAGAAATATGAGATGTAGTGCAATGTGGAATGCGATGCAAGGGCCCAACACACTATACATATAGGCTAACTGATGTCATTGCTCAGTAGTCATGACCTGCAGAGGACCTATGGTGTCCATGTACCACTCGTTCCGGATTCACTCCTCGGACTCGAGCTATAAATCCTTCGCTCGGGAAAGAACCTCAAACGCGAATCCATATCATATATAATACTCGTATCCAACTCAACGGCCAAAAGAACAGATAACACAATTGCCTATACTCAGCCTTTCCTATTACATGTGTCTCCTCAGATCCCATGCAATGCAATATTATGATACAATAAATCAAACAAGTCATGAATCATGCCCTTGATGGGTGTTGTGCTAATCCGCCTTACTCGGTCCTCTCAATACAAATCTCTTATTTACAAGAACAACAACCATGTGAATATTTCAATACAACCGTAAATAATGACGGAAATCACCCACTCCTAGGGATGCATAAATTAAACACGAAGTACCCCTCGGTGATAATAGCAGTCCCATTAATAACTATTCATTGTTACCCTAGCTACTATTTACACATGATTTTAGTTACATTATAGAATATTTCCAACAAAACTCCATGTCCGAAGACCTAATCATGCAGTCGCCCTTCAACTCTAAAAGTACATACGATTCGCTAATCAAAGTCTAACTTAAGTAAATCATAACCTACCTTGTTTAAGAACAACTAATTGATTCCCCCTAAATTTCCCGCCTTGCTACCGTTCATCCGAATCCATGAGAGATAATAGTCGTAGGGAATGGTGGGGAGGAAATAGAAGGGTCTCTTTTTCTTGGTGCCAAGGGTTTTTCTTTCATATGGAAATCGAAGAGCAGCCTTTGGGAGTCTCTTATTAAAAAAAAGGGTAAAATAAACTAAGTGGACAAAAACGCGGTCACTGCCCCGAGTGGACTGCTACGGAGGTCGAATTGCCGTTATAGCGGCACCGCTATGGCGGTCCCTTGACTGCTGTAGCGGTCCGCTTCCTTCCCCGGCTCGCAATTTTCTAATTCTGTCCGGAATTGATTTTTTCCCACTCTTAAGCCTTAAAACACTCCATAGGGCTTATTATTAATGATCCTACACCTAGATTGGGCATGGGTTGGTGGAGTATTAAATAACGACTAGACAGGTCGTTACACCAAATACCAATTAAACCACCGTTCGCCCCGAACGGAGTGGGGTGAGGTGAGGGTCACCTTCTTGGGCCCTACACCATCAGAAATAGGATTTCGAGCTATTGACATAGGGAAAAAGAGATAGAACAAAAAAATCAAGGCCACCACTATAGCGGTACCGCTGCAGCGGTTGAATTGCCGCCCGCAGAGGTCATCGACCAGAATAAAAAAAATAGGGTGAATTGAGTTCACCCCTCCCACTTCCTACTTATCCCCCATAGCTGATAAACTCTCCCTCTCCCACGAAAATTATTCTCCTCTATACACCACTCAATCCCCTCATCTCCCTCCCCACTTCCTTAGAACCACCCTACCCCCTTCCATTTACCAAAACACTACATAAAAATCTGATAAAATAGAGGGTTTTCTCTACATCCCAAGGTTCACTTTTTTCTTGCCAAGCTTGCAGATCTTCGTTATTTCATGATATGTGCTCTCCTTAACTGTATATAACCTGTGTATGGCTTCTTATTTCGAAATTTTCATGCTTAACTTACTTGATTAGGGAGAAATTTGGTTTTCTAGAAAGAAAAGGGGTTTTGGTTCTTGGGGTGGGCAGTTCCTTGGATCATGGAGGGTTATTTCACGTTCATATTGTTTTAGCAACACTTTATACTAAAGATCTTCTCAAAATAGGGTAGTTTTATGTTGGCGTGGGATGTTTTATAGTGGTGCAATTTTTCGATGTTATTACTCAAAAGTTTGGTAACCATGGTAGTTGAAATAGGGTAGAATAAGTTGTAAAGGTCATGCATGCTATCATACTACTTGATCCTTGACAAAAATAGGGAAACCATGGTGGAGATTTTGGGTTTGCTACAGGTTGGGTTAGGGAATTTTTCGGACTGGAAAGGGTGGGCCCGCAGCGACGGTCCTTCTACCGCTATAGCGGTACTGCTGCAGCGATGGATTGATGGCTGGGAGAGGCCCATTTGTTTGGGAGGCAGCCGCTATAGCGGTCACCTGCTCGTTATAGCGAGCCCGCTACAGTGACGAGGCATCGCTATGGCGATGCCTTGTTCGCTGTAGCGACCCTCTTACCGCTATAGCGGCTTCGCTGCAGCGGTCACACCACCACCGCAGCAGAGCTGCTTAAGCCAGAAACGAAAACTAGGATACTTTTATTGCTTGATGCATGGATTATCATTGCTAAATCTTAGTACCACACTATTCGAACTTTGTTTTCCCCTTTTTCAGGCTAACTCTCTCGCTCTATTATGACGGATTAGCAACAACAACCAGGACAACAACCACCCGATCCCCCTGCATACGTTAAGTTCCCCACCCATGCTTGTAAGAGGCGTTACATGGAACAGCAGACTAACGACCTGCTTCATGAGCGGGCTTTCAGTATGAATCGAGTTGAGGAGCTAGCCTCGAATTTCTATCAAACTCTACACCGCATTCGTTGGGGTCCGTTAGTTGAAGATCCCGGGAATATCAATTGTAACTAGGTTAGGGAGTTCTATGCTATGCTCCCTACTGTGGATTGGACCGTCCCGGAGCTACAGATTACTATCTGAGGGGTTAACATAAAAGTGGGTGCTGAGGCTATCAATGTTGTTAATGGGCTACCCACCCCTTCATAGGCTGAGCTTCGGGAGAAGGACCGCGAAGGAAACGGCCCGTGGTTGGTGAGAATGCTGGTGAAAGAGTTAAAGAGAAAGAAGGCTTCTTGTGTTGTCTCCCGTTTGGCAATTAAGAGTTGGCACTTTACTCTTGAGGCTCGGAGGTGGTTAAACCTCGTTGCCCGATCGGTTAGCCCTTCGAGCAATACTACTGATGTCACCTACCCGCGGGCCTTTGTGGTTGCTTGCATCCTGGATGGTGTGCCCGTGAATATAGGTATGCAGGTGATCGAGGAGTGGCGGGGTTTATAGCCAAGGCTGGCCCGAGCTTGATGTTTCCCTCCCTGATTACCTATCTTTGTCGTAATACTGGGGTGCCTATGGAGCCTGGGGACCGTTATGTGGAGTGTGATATCTCTTTTGACCCACTGAAGGTCAAGGGAGCACAAGGCAAGGGCAAAAGAAAGAGGACTGGCTCGGATTACAGCGATGACAGTGGTGGCCCACAGGGCAGGAGTGGTCAGTCACAAACCCCAAGTACCATGGAGCGCATAGAGGCTGATATGGCTGCCGTAGAGGCAGCCATGATGGGGTTTGTGCGGCCTTTCTTGGAGTTCGGGTCGTCTAGCAGTGCTGCGGGTACTGGCTATTTTACTACTGAGCAGATGAAGAGTTATATGGAGACCCATACCAAGATGGGAGAGGTTGTGGATACCTTGCAGGGCGCCTATGGATCCTTAGCTTAGGCCTATGTGGATCTATGGGATGACTTAGACAAGGAGAAGAAGAAGAGTTGGGCTAGGGACAAGCTGTTTGTGAAGATGTGGAAAGGCGTAAAGAGTCTCTTTGAGACCCTAGTCCTGAGGGTGCAACCTCCCAAGGTGACTATCAGAGATGCCTCCCAGTTCTCTTTTTTTTAGTGCTTGCGGACTTAGCAGCGAGGACTCTAGTGACTTGGAGGATGGTGGCGACGAGGCGACTATCCGAGGATTAGCTTAGAGATGCCCCCACCCCACCCTCTTTTTATATCAATTCTTAGTTATCATTGCCCTTGTAGGGCTTAGTGTTCAGACAATTTGCTTAGTTTTGGTTGTTTTTGGCATGTTTGGATAATCTTTCTTTTGTTGTTTTGGTGCGGGTGTCCCAGTTTAAGGGTGCTCGTAAGACAATTGCCCTAGTTGGGCGGCTGCTTTTATTAATATATGTGCTTTGGAAATTGATTTCTCCTTGGCTTGTTGATGAAATAAATAGGTTGGCAAAACAGGGGAGGAAGAAGGAGGTTACTGGTCAATGGTACCGCTGCAGCGGTACCGCTATGGCGACATGAGCCCCGCTATAGCGGAACCCTACATAAGTTCGGTCTGCTATAACGATCTAGTTCTCGCTATAGCGATCTCGCTGTAGCGGTCCCCTCACCGCAACAGCGGTGCTACAGTGCCAGTGGGCAGAACTTTTGCCCACCAGTTCGGATCGCGTAGGGGTTTGCTTGATTGCTTAGCGCGTAAAAGCATGAGTTTCACCTACGAGTACGAATGCGCTATTAACTAGCTAATATTTCCAGAATGAACACACAGTCTATAACGCCAACATTATCACTGAAATTCCGTTCGTTCACACAAATACTACGCACCTGCTATAGAAAGTCTTCCTTGCATTAGAATAGAGAGACACCAATTGGAATCGATAGATACCAATTAGCCCATCAAGATACCAATTGGAACCATCCAGATACCAATTGGATCCAACTAGGAGATGACGTATTTGGGGTGGCACGATAGAATGAATGAAGGGAAAATTCTAGATGTCCAATAGCCTATTGCGGACGGGTTCGTCATCGTATCATTCCACAAGACTCTACTAGACATTTGCTCTTGTACTTGTGAGACCAGTAACCTAGGCTCTGATACCGATTGTCATGACCAAACCGATGAGTCGTGCGGGCACCTACCCTATTACTAACCTAGTAGGCGAACCCTTACCAACTAAACCAACAATTTAGACAGTTTGCAACAATAATCCTTCAAAAATAACAAGGTTAAAGTAAAAGCTTCGTGCAGACTCTGTTGACACCCAGTATTGTCCATCCTTTATTCCAATTCATTTTCTTGAGCTTCTAATATTTATTAATAAACTAAATATCTTATTTTTACTATCACTACATTATTATTATTATTATTATTATTATTATTATTATTATTATTATTATTATTATTATTATTTATTAATACCTTGTACATCGCTACTTACTAATTACGTATTAATCATAAGATATAACCTGGATAATATTTTTGCTATATTATTACCTTATGTTTTATCCATTAATAATAAGGTTATCATGTTAAATCACACCTTATTAATGGTAATTTCTAAATTATTATTATCACATATATATAGTATTCATTTTGTTAATATAAAGAAGCTCAAAGAAATATATGGAAAAGAGGTTTACATCCTAAAATAGGCCAAAATGTCCCATTACAAAGACCATCAGCAACCCACATTTCACATCCAAAATGAGCCCAATTTGTGTACCTATTAGCCTAAAAATGGGCCCAATTCAAACAAGAACAGCCCAACAAAATGTCACTCAGCTGATAGCCAACATACACATATTTTGGCCTCTTTCATAACTTCCTAAACCTAATTCCAAACTAGCATTATCACTATTCATGCCTCTTTCTTTTAGAGGTAAAATTCAAACTCTACCTACCATAGACAGAGCTTGTCACTCCATTCTGGTACAAGAATCTTCTCACTCTTATCTTCAATGATTCAGTCAACACAAGAGGCCAAAGAAATTTTTGATTTTTGATTTTTTGTGCAGAGTTTCAATGTTCAAATGGCTCTTTGGAGCCAAATCCCGTGACCACCCTCTTCTGGTCCAATTTTTGAATTTTGAAATCAAACTCTAACCCTAACTTTCTCCTATAAATACATCTCTAACTCTTCAGTCGAAACTATGGTTTTAACATCTGTAAACACCACCACACCAAATACAATCTCTACACATTTTAAACTCTAAAAACCTTAAATTTTTGGAGTTCCTCTTTCTATCTCGATTGGACTTTAACCATGACAGAGATTTTAGAACTCATTCGTGTCTAGTTTCGAATCTGTTCATAACGAGAAAGTAGAGTCGAGGTCCGACGTCCTGTTCACTGCACCACAAAAAGGTTATATCTTTTTTTTTTTTAATCAGAACCTGGGTGGTATTTTATTAATATGTAAAAAACTGTACAAGATGGGGAGGGCATAAAACCTTACCCCTATGTAAAATGAAACTGGACAGGCCCAGTTTTTATGCATGCTGGCCTTAGCCTTAATACGCTTCTCTATATCTAGAATGATGCATGCTTACAGGAAGGGGATACAATTCTTATGCATAGGTACTAGAATGATGCATGAAATGCCTATGCCCAGAAAACAAATCACACTGCTTTTTAGTTAGTGCAATCTGTCTTCTAAGTTACAAAAATTCTAATGCAAACCTACATTATAAGATTATTTCTCCATCCATTCAAGGTGGATCAAAATAGTAATTGCTATTGCTGATTGGCCTAGTTCTGATGTTTGGCAATCCCATTCTATCAATGTTTAGTATACCTCTCACTGATGTAGGCAGTTCCTGGAATTCCTTGTAAGTGACAATATCATTATGAGAGTGTCCTACTTGAGCTAATTTATCAGCAACCTGGTTGGTTTCCCTTAGACAGTAATTGATTTGTACTTGATATGTCAATAATAAACTCTGTATCTATGTAATAAGCTGTGCAATGTTCCATGGTATTTTTACCTTTCCTTGTATTTCCTGTACTACCAACAAAGAGTCAGACTCCACAATGATTTTCCTCCAACACTCATTGATACACCACTCAATACCATGTTGCAAAGCCTTTGCTTCAGCCCAGTTGCTAGTGCCTTTGCCCAGATTCATACTATAAGCTTGTATCAGCTTTCCTTTATTATTTCTGATGACCCCACCTCCTCCACATATTTCATCTCTGCAGCTTCCATCACTATTCAATTTAATGAAGCTAGGTGGTGGTGGAATCCATTTGACTATCCTTATGCTTTTTCTGATAGGGTTAGCGTTAAGTTTGTTGCAAAAACTGAGCCAATCTATCTCCTCTTTAATCAAGGGGAACTACTGCCTGGTGATCTGATAGATATGGCGGATAATGTTTTCCATAGAATGCCTACTATTGAAACTGATGGAGCTGAATCTAGTGTTACATCTTGCCTTCCATATTTCCCAGCATATTATTTGGGGAAGAATCTTCTTAATTAGTTTTGCAACAGGATTCTTAGACTGAAAATTCCAGCAGTTAACTAGAATTTGTCTTAGGGGAATATGTTGGACTTTAATACCAAGTGGTTGACATATCAATGTCCATAGTTTTTGTGCCATGTCACTTTGTCCAAATATATGTTCCACAGTCTCAATTTTGTGACTAAAGCAGCAGCAGCATATTGAGGGACCATGTATTTTGAACCTGCCAATATTGTTGTCTGTGGCTAGCCTATTCTTGATTATCCTCCACATGTGAAAGTTTACTTTGAGTGAGCAGCTTTTGTGCCAGGTTCTCCTATCATGCCAATCACCATTTGCTTTCTTTCTTAGTAGATTCCATGTAGAGGACATTGTAAACTTTCCTTCTAGATTAGGAGTCCATATTGCTTTATCCTCTTTGTTTTCAGTGAAGTGAATAGTGATGTGCTGCACTTCCCACCTTATAGTTTCTGGAACTCTATATCCTGCTCTATCCCATTGCCATGTCCCTTCTTCATAAGCTTCATTCAATCTGATATTATTGGGTGAATAATCCTCAGGTAGTAGCTTGTATAATGCTCCTACTCCTGTCCAGTTGTGATACCAGAAAGACTCTCTTCCTTGGCCAATCTGCCATACTATATTGTCCTCTACTTGATGTTTGACCTTGCCTAGGGCCCTCCAAGTCTGAGACTGAAGCCCAACTGACTTCTTGATAATCGAATTTACTCTTGAGCAATACTTAGCCATCATGTACTTCTTCCACATTGACTCCTTGGTCCTAAGATTCCACCACTGTTTAGCTATAAATGCTTCACTAACATCTCTTAGACACCTGAAACCAACTCCCCCTTCTTCATTTAGAAGACACATGCTTTCCCATTTGCTCCAGTGGTATTTCCTTTTTGTGCCATTATCATTCCATAGGAAGCTGTTTAAGGCCCCTTCCAGCTGTTCAAAGGTGCCCTTAGGTGGTTTCATTGCAGCCAACAGGTGCACTGGCATTGCAAGCAATACATGTTTGACTAAGACTATCTTCTCTCCCTTAGATAGAAATCTGGCTTGCCAAGTATGGATTCTCTTTGTAATATTATGGACTATTTTTGAAAAAATAGATGAATTTTATCCTTCCTACAAAGAGTGGACATCCAAGATATTTGATAGGCCATTCCTTTCTATGCATTCTTGTCAGATGGCATGTTCTATGGATCACCTCTATACTTGTTTTTGTTGCCACTGCCACATAGATTTTGCTTTTATTAACCTGTTGACTTGAAACATTCTCATAAACTATCAAAATTCTCATAACTTTTCTTATATCAGATGGCTTACATGAGGTAAAGAATATCACATCATCTGCAAATGCAATATGTGTAATACTTGGACCCTTTCTGGGCCTATAGTAGCCTGAGTAGTTATCATCCAAGGAAAGATTATTAAGTAATCTAGAGAGCAGTTCAGCACAAATGACAAATAAGGCAGGGGACAAGGGGTCACCTTGTCTTAGTCCCCTGTTAGATTTAAAGAAACCATTTCTTGTACCATTTAACACAATAGAATACCAATTATTGGAGATATGTCTATAAATAATGTCAACCCACTGGTCATTGAAACCCATTTTTCTCATGGCCCTGCATAGATAAGGCCGGGATACCTTATCATATGCTTTGGCCATGTCAAGTTTGATAATAATATTAGCAATCATTAGGCTTAGAAATATCCTGAACAAGTTCTTGAACAAGTAAAATGTTATCAGTTATTGACCTTCCTTGAATAAAACCACTCTGGTTAGGTGATATTATTGCAGGAAGAATTTGGCCTATTCTATTAGTCAAAATTTTTGAAATGATTTTGCTAAAGGTATTACAAAAACTTATAGGCCTAATGTCAGAGAAAGATTGGGGTTGGGGGCACTTTGGGAGCATAACCAAACAAGTGTGAGAAATGTACCTTGGGACTGTTGCATCATCAAAGAACTCATAAATGGCCTTTTGAAGATCTGGTATTATTATGTCAATACAAACCTGGTAGAATTTGTCTCCAAATCCATTAGGACCTGGTGCACTGTCTGGGTCAATGCTTTTTATGGCATTCCTTATTTCGAGTGTGGATGGTTTAGCAGTGAGCATGTTGTTCATGTCTTCAGTAACTAGCTTAGGGAGTTGGTCCAAGATATTGAAACTTCCCTTTATTTCCTGGTAAGTGAACAAATCCTCAAAGTGCTTTTTGCTGCTTTGGCTATATCATCATGTCCCATAATGCTGTGTCCTTCACTGTCCTGGATGTTGTGGATACTCAGCCTTTTTCTCCTCTCTTTAATAACCTTATGGAAATAAGAAGTGTTTTTCTCTCCATCCTTTAGCCAATTTGCCTTAGCTCTCTCTCTGTATATTTCATCCTAGTTTTTTAAAAGCCTTATGAACTCAGCTTTTGCTTTGTTAAGAGAAATCATGTTCTCATCATTGTTGTCTTCATTTTTCCTCTTTTCCAATGCTTTGATCTCCTTCTCAACTTCCTTGGCATTTCTGAAAAATATCTCCATAGGTTTCCTTTGACCAGCAACTTAACTTCTTGGTTACAACTTTCATTTTATTATGTAGTTGCCACATTGCTGGCCCTTGAGTAGGAGTATCCCAAGCTTCCTTGACTATCTTGGTGAAGTCCTTGTGTCCACACCATATGTTTAGACACTTGAAGTATTTAACAACTTTCACACTTTCTTTTTCTATATTGACCAACAATGGGGCATGATCCGAGCTTGTTCTAGACAGGTGATCTACCCTTGTGTCATTAAAGCTGTCTAACCATTGTTCATTGAAAAGGAGTCTATCCAGCCTTTTCCAGATTGCCTTAGGGTGTCCCCAATTATTACACCAAGTGTACTGATCCCCTAAGTAACCTACATCAATTAATCCACAATCAGATACATACTCAACAAAGTCCAGATTCTTTTGTATATTATAAGGGTTACCACCATGCTTTTCTTCTGGGCAGGTGATGGCATTAAAATCTCCTATCACCCCCCAAGGCCCTTTAAGGGTATCAGATAATACAATTAATTATTCCCAGAGAGGCTTTCTCAGAGGGATTGTGCATTCAGCATACACACAAGTAATATAGAAGTTAATGCAACTATTTGAGCATGAAATATGACAAGTAATATGCTGAATAGAGTTATTGATGATGTGCACAGTAAGGCTGGACTCCCAAAAAGACAAATTTTGCTGTTAAGATTATGATGTGAGTGTTGGAAACCCAATCTCATCATATATTTAGTGATTTGTTTGGCTTTCCTTTTGGGTTCTTGAATGCAAATAAAGGGAAGCTGGTACTGTTTTCTAAGATTTTTCAATCTCTCACAAGCACCTAATGTCTTAATGCTCCTTGCATTCCAAGAAAGAAAGCTAAACATTAAACAGGTTTGCTAGGAGTGGTTCTGGTTCCTTTGTAGGGACCAGTTTTATCACCCTGGAGGATGTTAGTTCCTCTGGGTGATAAGTTGTTCATACTAGTAGGATCATTGCCCTGGTTATCCAGGGAAATCTCATTGTCACTGTGGCTATTAGCTTCCTGTTGATCAGCAAATTGGTCCTCTTCTATAGGGGCCTGTTTGTGATCATCTTGCTCCTCATTTCTGACCTCTAGTGGCACCAATTCCATCTGTTCCGCTTGGTCACCTGCACCTGCACTCAGAGGAGAGAATTCAGTTAATGCATCAAACCTGTTTAATATTTCAATGGGTTTCTCCTTAGCCTTCCTTCCTTTAATAGGAAGTTTGATTGGGTCTTTATCCCCTTTGTGCTGATGTAGTTCTGCTTGGATGTTTTCCCATGTTTCCTGCTCATTGTTCAGATTGAATTGAACCTTCTTTTGGTTCTTTTTCTTTCTTTTAGTATACGGTGGTCTCATTCTTGTTGGAAGTGGGGAGGTATGTTTGAATAATCTAGTCTTTGTTTGCCATGAACCTCTCCTTCCTTTCTCCATCTCCTAGCTTTGTTTTCTTAATTCTGTAATATCCTTTTCTGTGAGTTCTTGTGAATTGGTGATGTTACCAGTGTGGTTGTTTGTGTTAATCCTCAGGTGATCCGTGCTTCTAGCTTCCTCAATATTCATTATTTCCTCTTCATTGCTTTTGTCACCAATAATATCTATGTCATCAGAATCTGGGGAGCTTCTCATTGCACTGTTATTTCCTTTGTTGAGTACTACTTTGTTCTGTTCCTGCAACTTTTCCTCCATATTCTTATTTTGATTTGTGTCCCCATTCTTTTTGGCATTTTGACGAGCACCTAATTGACTTGTTTGCTGTGTTTGGTAGGTATTTTGTTTCCCACTTACTGTCTGGCCTCTTCTATAGTTCCAACTTCCATGTCCTTGCATCATACACTTAAAGCAATAATCAGGTACCCCTTCATATTCTATTGGTTGGATTATTTCTTTAGATTTTCCTGTCGAGTGGTTTACTATCATGATTTTGATTTCTGTTAATCTTGGTTTGGCTAGGTCAATTTCTACCCTAACCTTTGCAACACTTGGTCTAGTTTTTAAGTTAGTCGCTTTGTCCGGGGCTAAAGGGTACCCGATTGGAGAAACTGATCTACAAATCGCATCCCAATGAAAATAATGCCATTTCATTCCTGGGAAGGTGATCCAAACCGGTGCTAGAGTTGTCTCCTCTGTAGGTTTGAAGTCTTTGGTCCATCTTTGCAATCGCATTACTGTATCCGCATTGAAGGGGATATATCTCCTGTAATATAAATTCTTGCAATCTTCTTCCTCCGTAAAGTCAAGAAACACATGACTTGAATCGAATAATACAATTGTGAGGTCGCCTTTCATTGGGAATTTTCTTTTTATTTCCTTTCTGATAGTTTCGATCGGGGGTTTGTTCCTTGAGAATTTACCGACTAACGTTAGTCGGCATTTATGTACGAGAAGCTCCTCTTCTTCTATTGTAAAAGATACGATGGGGGTTCCATTCACAATTTCAAAGGGTCTATATGCGAGTTTAATTGCTTTGTTAGATTGGTTAGTAGATTTCGTGATATGCATAGCTTGGGCATAGGTTTCTTTAATTTGTTCTTTTTCCGGTGGTTCAATCCTGGCATTTGCGTTATTTGTGGTTGTAGTGGTCGATGAGGAAGGGATGGGACCGGGCGGTTGCCCGGTTGATTTGGCCGGAGCCGTCATCGGTGTTTGTGAGCGAGATGCCCAACCTGATGGCGTGAATTGACGGTGGTAGGAGATAACTGATTCTTGGAGCTAATTTTAGAGAGAGAAAGAATAACTTTTCACCTTTAACATTAACTATACATTCTCTGATTTGCATCCAATAGTGAAGAGGACACAAGAACTAGTCTTGGTGTCTCTCTTGGTTATATCTAAACAAATACTTATAATTTTTACCATGCTATAGTTGGAATTTGTAAATTGACTGAAGATTCTGTTTTGGATAAGTTGTTAGAGACCATGAATTAGATTTTCATATTATCTGTATAGAGTTCATAATTTAAGAATTACATTTTGGCCATAAACATTACTAACAAGGTATTTATGTCTTGGATTTGGATATCCTGTTCATGAGCCATATCATGTCTCTTGCCCAACGTTAAAATGAGATACCTGTAGTTGTTAGTCTGGTAGCTTTTGTTTTATAACCCATGGAGTCTCAACTAACAACAGACAAGTTGAAATATTGATCATGGTATGGGGAGTAATAACTACATGATTTCTTGTATATCATCTACCGAAGTATTGTTATAAAAAGGGATATATGTAGGGTTTTCTGAATATGAATTCTAGTGTCTTTCATATATTTTAGTTGCCATGTTTGGAGCTATGTCGTGATAGGTAGGAATTATATTATTGTAAATGAGACTTTGGTATAATGACTATGTGGTTGTCTTATGTTTTATCGTACACTATTAAGGTTATCTTACTCTTTCTAATTCCTGCACCTCTTCTTTCTTTTTCTTTGTTTGCATGAACACCGGAGCCGAAGAATCTCGGTTTGAGACCCGACGTTGCCACTAGATTCGAGACCAGCATTTCCTTTTCATTTTCCTTCATCTTTTGTCTCTCTTTCCATTGAAATACATCCGAAGAGAGGGGGTCAAATGGCAAACCGCTGAAAATTTTGCTCTTCTACAAAAGCCAAATATGGCTTATTTCATCCCTTTTTATTACCTATTTGCTGGTGTGATTGCCATTTTATGTGCTTTTGGTAATTAGCTGCTAATAACTTTACTTTTCTTAATTATGTAGTTTCTTTCTTTTACATCATCTATTCTTAGGACTAATAAATCATCAGTTTCTCACCTACCCGTAGTTTCATGTTAATGTACATACTTTAGTATTGAAATTGACACTGGTTAGTATTTAATATGTGAGAATTTGATTTGTTTTTAAATCTTATTTGCTATTCTGCTCAAAGTGACGTGATCTGCATTCACAGAATTAAGACTAATGGTTTTTGGCTTCTAGCCACTTCTATATTTTTTAAAACAGCCAGCTTCGCTTTTCCAAGTCACCCATTAGAGGTCAAAATATTTTTTAAGTCTGGTTTAAGTTAAACGGTTTAACTGACTTTGTATAGTAGATAATCTAACTTTTAAACCCAATTGAGTAGGATCGTATCTCCCCGTATCCAAATACAAATCAAATTTTCAAATGGATTAAGTACCTTGGAGTCTTTTTTTGGTTGAGTCTTAGTGGAAAAGTATACTAAACTACACACTATTTTCAAGTATGTTCAAATGAAAATCTGTTTAATTCCCACTCTTCTTATAGTTTAAATCAACTACTTTATCGGCTAATATTCTATTTTACACTTATACTTAGCCTTTTTAATTGACTCTAAGTCCGGCCGGTTAACCGTCTTTTAACGAATCTTAAAGGGTGTCTAACACCTTCCTTTAGATTAATTGAATCCCTACCTAGCATCTTTAAGTTTTGTAGACTTTAAAACGGAGTGACTTTAGACAATTACTTTATTAACTTTAGGTGTCTTAATTCATCATAAATGGAGAAAAAAGAATTTTATGCTTGATTCCGCTTTAATTAGGTGGCGACTCCTTAACTTTAATTAACCCAGAATTACCGGAATATTATAAACCATTTTGACTCCGGTTAAAATGAGGTATAACAGCTTGGCGACTTTGCTGGGAAATACTTAGGTTCTAACCATAACGGACTTAGTTTAATTAGGCTTTGTGTGCTTGTTTTAATTACTTTATTTGTTGTTAACTGTTTTTATATGCTATCAATTCTTTGTTTGATATAAACTGTTTACGTGTTGCTGTTTTGATATAAACTGTCATCCCGTATCACTTTTCTCCACATCTGGAAATTCACACTATCACATGTACACCCGGGGTGTATTTTGCGCACCCGCAAAATTCTTTCAAAATCCTATATTTTAGGAGAGTTAGCATATGCGCGGGGTGTCCGGATTTTTCGTATGACCGCGTAGCCTTCTCACTCGAGTTGTCCGCTCGGGAACCTAGCGTCTAGTGAACCCACTCTTAGTCAACCTAGAGTAGATCTAAACCAACACCCTATGAGGTTTAATACCCTTGGTGTATTAAGCCCATTAGATGACTTTACCCAAACGTCCACGTGGGTCCACGACCCCAAGTGACACTAATCATACTTTATGTGCATGTTTGAAGGATAATTGTGCCTAAATATTGACCATTTGCTCTAACTAATTCAACTTTAGGGGGGAGGGAATGACTAACCTTTCCGTGACAGGTGTGAAGATTTTATATGGGAGTGCGTCTCGATAAACTACTGACGAAAACCAAGGACATCATAAAATAGAGCCAAGAAATTTAGACATGACAAATTATAGTTATTTTATTTGGATTAAGAAGTACTTTATTTGGCAGGTAATAAATATTACACAACATTTGTATTTTATTTTTGGGAAATAAAATTTGTTTAATTAGCCAAAGCAATGGAATGACGTATTATGACACATTTTACCCTTCAAACATACATTAGGCCTACCTCTGGCACAAAGAGGTCACATGCATATTAGGACGCGTTATTGTTGTTTGATATATTTGTTTACATGTTTCTCGACAACTTATTTGCCTTTATTTGATGAATTACTTGCTTTTGACTCTATGTGATCATGACTTTACTTAGATATTTTAATATGAGACTAACATCATTTACATTTTATGTTTCTTTCTTTTTATTTTTTATTACTCCCAAGAGAGTTGATTCGTGTTGACATTCGAACTGGCCAACCATCCTTACTTCACAAGGTCAAGGACGTCAACATTACCATGACGTAGTTAGGTTGTTTACGGAAGGAAAACTACTATGTCTGATCCAGCTGTATCTATTTCAACTAGTCTGGAAAATATCGTGATCTCTAGTGATCCTCCCGAGAATTCCAAACATAGAACTACTATTCAACATGATGAACATATCGCCCGCTTGACTCAATAGATAGAGGATCTACGTGGAGAACTGAATCAAGTTAGGGACTTGACCAATTTCTCCATCACACTCCAAAGTCCACCTCGTGAACCTAGAAATGTCGCACCAAACCCACCTCATTTTCCTTCACTTGAATCACCAGTTCTTGAGCATTTCCCTCCACAAAATCATGCACCTACCAACAACAACTTCCCTCCAATCACTCCCGCAAATTCACCAAATCGATCATCTGTCTATACTCCTCCACAAATTCAACCACCCATCTGCACTACCTATGCTACTCCTAATCCACCACCCGTCAACCCACCAAATCAATTGCTAATTCACACTCCTTACATTCCTTTATCCGCTAACACTAATCCACCACCTACAACTACTCCTCTAAACCCACCAAACCAACCACCTATCAATACCACTTATAACAAACCACCTCCAATCCAAAACACTCCTACCATCAAAAATTATCCAACCCAGCATATACAAGGGGCACATTTTGTCACTCCTAACGCGCAATATGTTCATCTAGTATATGTAGCGGAAACACAAGCCTTTACCAACCAAGTGACGGTTAGGTTCCAACTCGAGATGGATCAATATATGGAAATGGAAAGGGATGCAAAATCAAGGGCGGATCATATATTGTTAAAAGAGATCCACAGTCAATGAGAAACCTTGATGTTGCTAGGGGAAGCAAGAGTGTAGAATATGAAGATTTGTGTGTTCACCCTAACGCTGATTTACCCGTAGGATACAAGCCGCCAAAATTTGATACATTTAATGGAACGGGCGACCGTTATACACATCTAAGGGCTTATTGTGACAAACTGGTTCGAGTAGGTAGAGATCAGAATATAAGGATAAAGCTATTCATAAGAAGCTTATCTGCTGAGGCTCTTACTTGATATACGTAACAAGATGTCTGTAAATGGCGTGGTTGGAGTGATATGGCACAAGACATCATGGACCGATTCAGTTTCAATACCGACATCACACCAGATAGAGTCTACATGACTAAGGTAACCAAGAAGTCAACTGAGACGTTCCGCAAGTACGCGTTACGTTGGAGGTCAGAAACAGCTAGGGTTCAACCCCCGATGAGTGATAGAGAAATGACTGCTACCTTCATTGAATGCTAAGCTGGCACCATATACTATGAGAAGATGATAAGCATGATGGGACAAAATTTTACTGAAGTTGTCACAGCCTTAGAAGAAGGAATCAAATCTGGAAAAATTCAGGATCTCACAGCCTTGCAAGCTGCAACCAAAGCTATTCAATTTGGTTCTATCAGTCGGAACAAAAAGAAGAAAGAAGATGTATCTGCTATTATGAATGTCCAAGGACGCAAGCCAAGCCAAGCTATTCCACGCCTTAACTAGCCACATCAATTCTTCTATCCTTACCAATATGTTGAACCTTATCAAGCTCCACCAACTCTTTATCCTATCTACAACACCCAAGCAAACTATTACCAACCCCAAGCACCTACCTATCAAAATCCACGTCCATACCAATCCGTTCAAGCTCTAACTTACCGAAATCGACCACATACTACACTTGGAGCCCGTCCAAACCCTGAAATCAGAAATACCCGCAACTACACCCGATTCGCTGAACCCTTGGCTCAATTATTTGAAAGATTGAAAGCAGCAGGCATAATACAACAAATTGAAGGAAAAATTCCTCATCCTATTCCAAGCAGCAGGCATAATACAACAAATTGAAGGAAAATTTCCTGATCCTATTCCAAGATGGTTTGATGGTTCCAAATGTTTTGCATATCATTCTGGAGTTGCTGGGCACGATACCGAGGATTGCTATGGTCTCAAAAATAAGATTGAAGCCTTAATCAAGGAAGGAGCGATTCAACTTACTGGGGCTCAATCCAATGTGGACAACAACCCTCTACCTACTCACGGAAATACTAATGTGAACATGATAACTGTTGAGGAAGATTGGGATTTGAAAAGACCATCATTCCAATTGGAAATGTCGAAAAGAGCACGCCACCAACCTTTGTTTCTCCCGCTAAAACAGTCCAAAGACAAGCGCCAATGAAGGTTACTTCTTCAACTACTCACAACACCGAGACACCGACCATCTGGGGTTCCGAACCAGGAGAGACTTTGAAGAATTGGACTTGTACTCCGTCCCTGGTTCACTGGGAGTCTTGGTAGATTGAACATGTAGTGAACTTCTGAAATAGAACGATTTTAAAAATTGAGACCTGAATTGTGCCCAAAACTTTTTGTTGCTTTGCCTCATCTTTTGGAAGCTTAATTGCAAAATCTATGAATGCATTTCTTATTTCCTTAACTGTCTATTATTTTTCATTTTCTATTTTATTTAGTATATAAATTATCAAATCTGCCAATTTTATGATTGTGACATATAATGAAACGAGTGAATAAAAATTTTGTGCCGAACACGATTATGAAGAACGAGAAGACAACATACATCTCGAAAGAATAACAGAGAAATTTGAGGACAAGACAGGATTCCACTTGGAAGAAATTGAAATAGCCGATGGATAATGACACAAGTAGGAAGGCTATCAATTCAAGAAGAAATCAAAGGACAACACTAGATTAGATTGCTTAGTTTGTAACCTTCCCTTTAATGTAATTACGAACTACGCTAACCTGATTCCCTCGGCGGGATACATAGGCAGCCAACATAGGTTCGGTTGCATTATAGCAAAAAAATCCAAAAATCCTTATTATTTGTATGTAAGGAGAACTACGCCTGACCTGATTCCCTCGGTAGGATACGTAGGCAATCCACATTGGGTTCGGTCCCTTTATTAGAAATTTTTCAAACCATTTTTATGTGCCTTACGGAACTACGTTTTGACTTGATTCCCTTGGCGGGATACGTAGGCAACCTATATAATGTTTGGTCTCACCACAACGTAAGTTTAGTATACCCTCTCTAAGCCAAAACTGGGGTAAATTTTTGGGAAGACATGGATAAGGAAAAATTAGACATGGCCAATTTACACCCGATTCAGGTTACCAGATAAGAAGTATGAAGACACAGGACGTTTCAATTGTTTCGGAAGTGTCACGATCTAAAGTTGGTAGAAACTTTTACAACCCATATACATATACTTACATACATATCTTTCAAATGATTATATTTTCTTAAAAGCTTTCACTACTATTCGTTTACCAAGACTTAAACGGAGATCACAAGGTCCGAAGAAACAGGATGAACAGAGAACCAACAATGTTAAGCTTTGCATCAACACGAATCAACTCCCCCCTCCCAAACTAAGAATTTTTCTTTGAGTGCAGGAATAAAAAGACAGCAAGATCAACAATCAAGTCTATCAATCATGGCCGAAAAGCGTCATTTGGCTCGCCGTGGCCTTGCCTTAAAAGCCAAACAACTTTGTTTCTAACTTTATTTTTAATTTTATTTTTATCACAATAACTTTATGACTTTATTAAGAAATACACCTATTTTTGAAGGTTATCGAGATCGAAAGTGAATTAACATTGAGATTACGAGTCGAAGATCGAAGACGTCATTAATTTGGCCTATCACGACCTCAAATCAACGTCACACCCTGAGGACAATTGTAGAAGCTAGGCTCATTCGCCTTTAATAGGACATTGAGGTTCATCCGCCTTCAATAGGATATTTGGGTTCGTCCGCCCTAAAATAGGACATATCAGGTTCGTCCACCCTAAAATAGGACATATTGGGTCCGTCCACCCTAAAATAGGACATATCGGGTTCGTCCACCCTAAAATAGGATATATCGGGTTCGTCCACCCTAAAATAGGACACATGGAGTTAGTCCACCCTAAAATAGGATATATCGGGTCATTCACCTTCAAATAGAACATGTTGGGTTCATCCGCCCTCGAATAGGATACTTTATGACTTTATTGACGACTTTACTCTGAACTTTACAAGAATCATCATCAAGTCTTCGAAGACAACCGGAGACATCATATGGCTATACAACCTCATCTATATAAGCCAAACCACTACACTCTTACATTACTCTATACTTTATCATTGACTTTACCAACTTTAACGACTTTACCTAGAATTTTACAGACATCATTTACCATCGAGTCCCCGAAAATAACCGGAGACGTCATTCATCATCAAGTCCCCGAAGACAACCGGAGACATCATTTGGCTATACAGCCTCATCTGCATAAGCCAAACGGCTACACTCTTACCTTACTCTCTACTTTATCAATTACTTTATCATTCACTTTACCTACTTTAATGACTTTACCTTAAATTTTACAGACATCATTTGTCATCGAGTCCCGGAAGACGGCTGAAGTTCGATAACCGGAGAGATTATTAAGTCTTTGCATAAACATCACGCATCATTCAAGTCCCTGAAGACAACCAGATAAAATATTCGGCCACACGGCTTCATCCTTGTCTTTATACACATATTATTATCATTTTATACTATTTTACACTTCTGACTTTACTCCAAACGTTACTAACGACGATAACATGAATTTTAGGTAACTTTGCTTGAAAAATTACAACATATCATTCGTTGAGCAAACCACATCAAGATTCCAATTTGAAAATAGAGACATCACTTCGACTCATCAAATTTTCATTTTCCTAGCCATACGACTCTACATTTATCTCAATTTATATTTCATTTTACATTCTACTTTATCTTACTTCATTAACTACTTTACCTTAAGTTTTGATAGAAAATACAACCCACACACATTAATTATAATAGAAGCAGCGCAACGTGGAACTCTCTCTTATGCAGTGAACTGGGGCAATATGCTGAAGAGGAATATCAAACTCACAAGCAAAGGTCACGGATCTACTCTCAAACTCAACTCCGCCTACGTCCACAAACACGTGATACGTAGGTTATCCAAATTCTCTTTCATATCCACAGCTAAAACTCTACTCAATCAACTCTTTTCACAATCTTGTATCCCTTTCTATATCCCAGTGTCTCCATAACTCAACACTGGGAAATTTTTGAGAATCTACATTGTGTCTAGTAGATTCCTACTCATCGGTGTGTTGCGCGCCGCATTTATAATTAGAAGGCTATAAACATACGTCTATTCTCAAACATTCTTGTCACGTGTCTTCAACTCCTTAAGGCCACAAATCCTATAGTAGTACTCTTCTCAAATTCGAACTACATTCCTCCTGCGCTTAAAAGTTTGGTCATACCTATACATAAATCACGACTCATCCAACATCTTTCCAACATCTCAATACTCCACCAATCTTCACAACACCCTAATCTAATAATAATTCAACACTGGGGCAAAAAATAGTGTCAACATCACCCGCTACTATCGAACTACACATGGCCTGATTCTCATGAAGCCCGAGATATGTAGGCAACTCGAAATCGGGGTTCGGCCATAATCTTTTTCAACATCCCTTCAACCCATAAACTTTTTCTAACATCCCTTATACCTCATAATCTTCAAAACATTTCATACACATAGTCCTTTTTATACCAATATTGTTCTAATTTGCCCATGGTCGTATTTGTTAGTCGGGATAAAATTGCCGATTATGTCAACTTCGTTGCCCAAAAACTCTTACATCGTCTCCGCTCAACGAGGGGCAAGCTGTTGACAACCAATTTTGTCCCTCCTTTATTCCAATTCATTTTCTTGAGCTTCTAATATTTATTAATAAACTAAATATCTTATTTTTACTATCACTACATTATAATAATAATAATAATAATAATAATAATAATTATTATTATTATTATTAAAGTATTATTATTTATTAATACCTTGTACATCGCTACTTACTAATTACGTATTAATCATAAGATATAACCTGGATAATATTTTTGCTATATTATTACCTTACTTATGTTTTATCCACTAATAATAAGGTTATCATGTTAAATCACACCTTATTAATGGTAATTTCTAAATTATTATTATCATATATATATATATATATATATATATATATATATATATATATATATATATATAATATTCATTTTGATAATATAAAGAAGCTCAAAGAAATACAAGGAAAAGAGGTTTAAATCCTAAAATAGGCCAAAAAATGTCCCATTACAAAGACCATCAGCAGCTCACATTTCACATCCAAAATGAGCCCAATTCGTGTACCTATTAGCCTAAAAATGGGCCCAATTCAAACAAGAACAGCCCAACAAAATGTCACTCAGCTGAAACCCAACATACACATATTTTGGCCTCTTTCATAACTTCCTAAACCTAATTCCAAACCAGCATTAGCACCGTTCATGCCTCTTTCCTTTTCAGAGGTAAAATTCAAACTCTACCTACTATAGACATAGCATGTCACTCCATTTTGGTACAAGAATCTTCTCTCTCTTATCTTCAATGATTCAGTCAACACAAGAGGCCAAAGAACTTTTATATTTTTGATTTTTTGTGCAGAGTTTCAATGTTCAACGGCTCTTTGGAACCAAATCCCGTGACCACCCTCTTCTGGTCCAATTTTTTAATTTTGAAATCAAACTCTAACCCTAACTTTCTCCTATAAATACTTCTCTAACTCTTCAGCCGAAACCAAGGTTTTAACATATGTGAACACCACCACCCCAAATACAATCTCTACACATTTTGAACTCTAAGAACCTTAAATTTCTAGAGTTCCTCTTTCTGTCTCGGTTGGAATTTAACCGTGACAGATAATTTAGAACTCATTTGTGTCTAGTTTCGAATCTGTTCATAACGAGAGAGTAGATTCAAGGTCCGACGTCCTATTCACTGCACCACAAAAAGGTTATATCTAAACTAATACTTATAATTTTTATCATGCTATAGTTGGAATTTGCAAATTGACTGAAGATTCTATTTTGGATAAGTTGTTAGAGACCATGAATTAGATTTTCATATTATCTGTATAGAGTTCATAATTTAAGAATTACATTTTGGCCATAAACATTACTAACAAGGTATTTATATCTTGGTTTTGGATATCATGTTCATGAGCCGTATCATTTCACTTGCCCAACGTTAAAATGAGATACATGTAGTTGTTCGTCTGGTAGCTTTTGTTTATAACCAATGGAGTCCCATTTGATAACTAACAAGTTGAAATATTGTTCATGGCATGGGAGTAATAACTACATAATTCCTTGTATATCATATACCCAAGTATTGTTATAAAAAGGGATATATATAGGGTTGTCTGAATTTGAATTCTAGTGTCTATCATCTATTTTATTTGCCCATGTTTTGAGCTATGTCGTGATAGGCAGGAATTATATTGTTGTAAAGGAGACTTTGGCATAATGACTATGTGGTTGTCTTATGTTTTTTCGTACACTTTTAAGTCTATCTTACTCTTTCTAATTCCTATACCTCTTCTTTCTTTTTCTCTGTTTGCATGAACATCGGAGCCGAAGAGTCTCGGTTTGAGACTCGACGTTGCCACTAGATTCGAGACCAGCATTTCCTCTTCATTTTCCTTCATCTTTTGTCTCTCTTTCCATTGAAATACATCCGAAGAGAGGGGGTCAAACGGCAAACCGCTGTGCTTTTGGTAATTAGCTGCTAATAACTTTACTTTTCTTAATTATGTAGTTTCTTTCTTTTACATCATCTATTCTTAGGACTAATAAATCATCAGTTTCTCACCTGTCCATAGTTTCATGTTAATGTACTTACTTTAGTATTGAAATTGACATTGGTTAGTAGTTAATATATGAGAATTTGATTTGTTTTTAAATCTTAATTGCTATTCTGCTCAAAGTGACGTCATCTGCATTAACAGAATTAAGACTAATGGTTTTTGGCTTCTAGCCACTTCTATATTTTTTAAAATAGTCAGCTTTGCTTTTCCAAGTCATCCATTAGAGGTCAACATATTTTTTAAGTTTGGTTTAAGTTAAACGGTTTAACTGACTTTGTATAGTAGATAATCTAATTTTTAAACCCAATTGAGCAGGATCGTATCTCTCCGTATCCGAATACAAATCAAATATTCAAATGGATTAAGTACCTTGGAGTCTTTTTTTGGTTTTGAGTCTTAGTGGAAAAGAATACTAAACTACACACTATTTTCAAGTATGTTCAAATGCAAATCTGTTTAATTCCCACTCTTCTTATAGTTTAAATCAACTACTTTATAGGTTAATACTTATATTTTACACTTATACTTAGCCTTTTTAATTGACTCTAAGTTCGGCCGGTTAACCGTCTTTTAACGGATCTTAAAGAGTGTCTAACACCTTCCCTTTAGATTAATTGAATCCTTACCTAGAATCTTTATGTTTCGTCTACTTTAAAACGGAGTAACTTTAGGCAATTACTTTATTAACTTTAGGTGTCCTAATTCACCATAAATAATTAGATGGCGACTCCTTAACTTTAATTAACCCCTGAATTACCGGAATGTTGTAGACCATTTTGACTCCGGTTAAAATGGAGTATAACAGACTCTGTTTTGAAATACAATAAAACTGAAAAGAATTTCCCGAGATCTAGTCTAAACAAGTACAAGAGCTCCTATAGTATAGGAAGACAAATAAATGACACAGCCTCTGCCGGGAGTGAGATGAACGAGGCTGTAGGAGAATGCATAATAAATCCACACGACAAAACTTCAACTAAAACTTGCAACATATCTACACCCAAAAAAGGCATAGCAGGAGTAGTATCAGTATACCACACGCATTGGTAAGCATCATAGGTTACTAAGATTAGTTCACGCAACATAATATAAAGTCAATAAGATAAGCAGATAAGTCAATGAACCTTAAGATCCTCAATAACGGTTATCACACCCTCACCACCCCTCCATACACAGTCTCAACGAAATCATAAAGATGAGTAAGAAATATCAGCGACGGTAATACACACATGCATAAAATAGAAATATGAGATGTAGTGCAATGCAGAATGCGATGCAAGGGCCTAACACACTGTACATACATGCTAACTGATGTCATTGCTTTGTAGTCATAACCTGCAGGGGACCCATAGTCTCCATGTACCACTCATTCCGGATTCACTTCTCGGACCCGAGCCATAAATCCTCCGCTCCGGAAAGAACCTCGGACGCGAATCCATATCATATAGAATACTCATATCCAACTCAATGACCAAAAGATCAGATAACACAATTTCCCATACTCAGTCTTTCCGGCTACATGTATCTCCTCAAATCCCATGCAATGCAATGCGATGATGTAATAAATCAAACGAGTCATGAATCATGCCCTTGATGAGCGTTGTGCTAATCCAACTTACTCGGTCCTCTCAATAAAAATCTCTTATTTACAAGAACGACAGCCATGTGAATATTTCAATACAATCGGAAACAAAGACGAAAATCACCCACTCCTAAGGAGGATGCATAAATTAAACACAAAGTACTCTCAGTGAGAATAGCACTTCCACTAATAACTATTCATTGTTACCCTAGCTACTATTTACACATGATTTTAGTTACATTATAGAATATGTCCAACCAAACTCCATGTCTGAAGACCTAATCATGTAGTCTCTCGTCAATTCTAAAAGTATATACTATTCGCTTATCGAAGCTTAACTCAAATAAACCATAACCTACCTCGTTGAAGAACAACTAATTTATTCCCCCTAAATTGCTCGTCTTGCTACCCTTCATTCGAATCCATGAGAGATAATAGTCGTAGGGAATCGCGGGGAGGAAATAGAAGGGTGTCTTTTTCTTGGGGCCAAGGGTTTTTCTTTCATATGGAAACCTAGGAGCAGCCTTTGGGAGTCTTTTATTAAAAAGGAGGGTAAAATAAACTAAGTGGACAAAAATGTGGTCACTTCTTCACGTGGACCGCTGCAGCGGTTGAATTGCCACTATAGCGGTACTGCCATGGCAGTCCTTTGACCGCTATAGCGATCCGCTTCCTTCCCTGGCCCGCAATTTTCTAATTCTATTCGGAATTAATTTTTTTCCCACTGTTAACCCTTGAAACACTCCATAGGGCTTATTATTAACGATCCTAGACCTAAATTGGGCATGGGTTTGTGGAGTATTAAATGACGACCAGACGGGTCATTACACCAGCACAAAAGGTGCATTCTCAACTGGTCCTGATGTTTTGAGTACGAACGACTCGTTCTGAATTCGAGCGACTATTGAGGGATATTTGAGTACGAAGAGCTCTTTCTTGGCTATAGCAGACAGCTGGGGCATCTCAGATTTCCTTGTCAAAGGGCCTAACACTTCTTTTCGCTCTTGTAAGAACAACGAGATGACGGTGCTCTCTAACCCTTCAATATCTGGGCTAATTATGGCAAGGCTCTCTTCTTATTCATCACCTCTTTCTATTATGTGGATTTAATTCCCTCCATGCTTCGGGAGGGGGTTTGTGTCCACATTTGGAGGTATTGGTTCTAGGATAAGTTCATGATTGTCAATCATATCTTGTAGCTTGTGCCTTAATTTTATGCAATATTCGGTGGTATGTCCAACTTGGTTAGAATGATAGGCGCAAGTGAAGTCTGGCCTGTTCCATCGATCATTGGGGCTAGCAGGTTTTGGCAGAACAACATTCATTCGCTCAGCGTCTCTTAGTTTGGCGAACAAACTAGCCCTTAATTCTGGAAAAGGAGTGAATACTCTCCTATATTTCTTTTAGGGTACCTCATAATTTGCTGGTGGAGGCTGGTTTTGGAAAGCCTGATTTTATGGAGCTTGGTTATTGGGTGCTGGCATTCGGTAATTTGGTTGTGGAGCTTGTTTGTTAGGTGCTAGCATTTGATAATTTGGTTGTGGAGCTTGGTAGCCAGGTTGTGCGTAGCACACATACATTGGGCTATACTGGGGTGAAGTGGTTATATAGTTGGCTGGTGGAGATGGTTGGTAGTTGTCTTGAGTTTTGTGGGTTACCTCCTTTCCTCGGCCTTTTGGGCTAGTAGCTCTAGAAATATAAGCTACTTCTTCTCTCTTCTTTTTTCCACTTGCGGCGCCAGACGCACCTGATCTGTTTAATACACTAACAATCCTGCCGGTCTTGAGGCCATCTTCGATATCTTCCCTAATGGCGAGTAAATCTGTAACGAAATTCCCTTCCATAGCTATCATTTTGTCAAAATAATCAGCTTCTTGGTACCGTATAAATGCAGCTACAAGCTCAGCTTCAGTCATGGGTGGTTGCACACGTGCCGCCTTGTCTCTCCAGCGACTGGCATATTCTCGATTTTTGACGAATTATTCTCCAATGAGAAGCGATCAGGCACATTTTCCACATTGAAGCGGAATCTTTCCATGAATGAACTCGCCATCTCTTCCCATGTCTTCCATCGACTGATGTCTTGTGAGATAAAATACTCCATGGATGTTCCTGATAGACTTCGATTGAACAACCTCATGAGCAAATCTTCGTTTCCACCATTTCTGACCAACTGGTCGCATTAGGCTGTTAAGTGGACTCTGGGATTGCTCGACCCATTGAAATGGTCAAATTTGGGAATTTTAAAACCTTCTGGTAGATCCAGGTCTGGATGTATGCACAAATCAGAGTATCGCACCCTTCTTTCTTTTTAGAGCCATGTTCTAGTTCAGCAATTTTCTTTCCCATCTCCTTCTCGATCTTGTCTATTCTTGCTCAAAGAACATTTCCTTGTTTTGTAGTTCTCGAGAAGAGTCAATAAAGGTGACGTGGTCTTGAAAAGTGACATTTGGTTATACGGGGTGGATCACAGGAGATAAGCATTTGTGTTTGTAGCGTGAGCGGGTGTTTGGAAAGCCTGTATTTGGTGAGAGAAATTCCCCACATGGGTGGTGTTTCATCACAACGGGGTTTGAAGATTAGCCCCAGTTTGGGTTTGTGGGAAATGTTCAGGGATTGGTAAATCCAGATTCGGGAAAATGGGTGGAGGTCTTCTAGCCTCAGTATTAGTAGAATTTTCCTTTTCGGCCCTCAGGCAGGCTGTTTCTTCTCTAGCTTCAGCCAATTGCCTCATCAGCAGGTTAACAGCCTCTTCCAAAGGCATTCCAACTATGTCAGCTGTTGGGGTACCCTCGACTAAAGCAGTTCTGTTCGGTGGCGGAGTTTCATGCATGGTTTCTTCTTGAGGGTTTAAGGACGCTGCGTCAGCCTTTGATCGAGTAACTGATGCCAGCGAATTGACCCCTATCTATAAGAGAAAACAACTCAAAAACCCCCCAAGTTAGCATTAGATTTAAGCACGAAACACAAGATATCACGTTGTTTGCAGTTTATAGCACATAGATTCATATATTTTATTTCAATTCTTGGTTGATTCACATTCCAAGGTTATTTTAGTCTTTTTGTGTTTTTAGGAATATTGATTTTTGGGTAAATGGTCTTCATGGTTAATTTGCTTCTACCCATCCTGTACTAAGCGGAATTTTAATTTTTATTATAAAAGGAACGAGTCTTAAATAGATTGCCTACGTATCCCACCAAAGGGAAATCAGGTCCATCCGTAGTTCAAGCATACACAGAAAAGGTTTTTTCCTATGCTACCCGAAACATAGTTTTCTACCCTGACCAGGCCTTAAATAGGATTCCCATATATCCCCAACGGGACATCAGGTCGGCGTGGTTCCGTTTAGAAAAAAAAAAAAGGAAAGGGATATTCCATCTTATTGAAAACAGTAAGGGACATTTATGTTCTTCTACCCAACTATACTAAGTAGGTCTTCATTGTCTTCATTATCTTCTTCGTCTTTGTCTTCTATCCTTGTCTTCCTATGACAATCCAAACATGGCCTTCATTCACGAGGCATTCCAATTCAAGCTTGAAATCCACACATTTCTCAATGTCGTGGCCAGGGCAGCCATGATGATACACGCAAACCCTTTATTTTGGAGATCCTGGGAGACTCTGATAGGTTTGCGGCACTGCTCTTATCTTATTCACACTATAAAGTAGGGAGTGGATCCTGGCATATGACTCCTCGAATTTAGAGAAGTCGCTCCTCCAGAACCTAGCCTTTGATATCCTTTCTGGATGATATTTCCCTTGGTCATGGGTCAGGAAAGAATGGGGCCCCCATAACTGGCTAATTCTCCCTTGGTCAATCCATTGGATAAGCTTCCTTTCCAACGATTCACACTCATTGGCTATATGGTCTGACTGACTTCGGTGGTAGAGGCACTTTCTGTAAATCATAGAAGGAGCACACGGTGGCAACATATTTGGGCTTTGTGCCTATACTCCAAAACTCCCTAAAGTCTCTAAGAGTTCTTGTTTAGATATTTCTACTGGCGTATCCCAATTGTGCGATCTCGTGCCCTTGAGGATAATTGTGCATGAAACTAGAGGTTCCTCGAGCGGAGACTCGCACAGGTCTCCATAGACTTTCAGACTGGGGATAAGTAGTTCATCATCTCCATATGGTATAGGATTAGGCCCTTCTTGTTGACTGAGTGGGACATAACTCCCAAGTGGTACGTCGGGTGTCTTTCCCCATTTTACCGAATTGGCAGGGTGTTTCTTAGTTAGCTCATCAACATAAACCAGCAGAGTTTCAGCTTCTTTCATTTTTCTCAGTGGTCGCCTTAGTGGTTTGGACAACTTCTTTCATTCTAGCGGTAGCCGGGGCCATACTATCGTCCCATTGCCGATTTTTCTCACTTTATGTTCTCATCGTCACTGACTATGTTGACGTAAGGAGAAGTCGCACTCATGCTGTCTGGAGTCTCCCTTTCCTATTAGCAAATCAACCTTTTAAAAGTGGAGCGAAATTTGTTTTAAGGGTTATTTACTTGGTTTTTCTTTTGGGTAGTGACCGGAATGTGGACCAATCAAGAGTTTCAACAATATATATGATTTTCACATAAAACAGTTATATCAAATAAGCATTTAGACAATACATAATTCGCTTTCCTATACCTCGTTTCTCCGAGGCTACTAGCGTATGAAGCAGAATTGTGTCATATGTAAACAAATGTATTGTTCCCAAAAATAAAAATCCCAGTGCTTTTCATTAATAGTATTTTACCGAGTGGGATTACAAGGCTTTTAAAATAAATGCAATAATCAGAAAAAGTCCCCTCCATGGACAGAAATCTGCCCTCTATCATCTCGCGCCTTTTTGGCCCTTTGAATGGCGGTCTGAATGGCTACATAGGCTGGCATCAATGTTGTCCCAATCCATTGACCTCTCTGATCATCAGTCAATGATGTCCCCGTATCTATGGCTTCCTTAACAAAAGTGTCAAGCCATTCCAAGCTCTTCAATGAGGCATCCGCTTCATCTGTCAAACTCTTAATTATCTCTTGGTCATATTCTGTTTTTGCTTGATGATCCATTTCTCTCCCTTCCATCCGTCGTTTCATTAATTGCATTTGCGGCTGCCCTATCCCGGGAAATTTGTACAGATACGGTCTTGGAGTAGCAGTACCAGCTAGCTCAGCCCTAAGCCACTCGTAGTAGTTTTCATCATGACTTGGATTGTTTAGATCCTTATCTTCCTTTATCACATTCTTCCAATCTTTCTGAGCATCTTTTATACCTTCAATACAACCTTCTTCATAATATCGTACAAACTCTCCCATATTACCTGCATTAGGAATAACCTGTCTCATTCCAAACTGTGTAAGTACCCTCAATGGTGCGTAGGGTCTAATTCCCCTAATGCCCATCAGAGGTAAATATGGACACTTACGATTTTTAACACACACAGTCTTGGAATGAAAATCAAGTACTCTCCACAAGATATGTTCTTCTCTCAACCTGGAAAAGATGTGAGCCCATCCTCATTTACCTTGGACCCTACAAGGCACAACGACGACTCCCAAATCATCCTCTCTTAGGGCCGGATCTCGGCGGGAAGATAAACTATTTCTATCTAAATGTTTTAGTATCCACCATTAGACTAAGAGGTTGCAACCCTGGAAGTAATAATAATGGTTGCGGCATTTTCCCAAAGCTCGATATATATCTGATAGGATAATAGGAATGATGTCAAAATATTTGGTAAGCCCATTCGTTGTAACACCCCTTAGAACAGCATGGGCAACAAAGAAAACCTGGGTGTCAATAGCTACGGAGGCATTTAGTGGAAATACCATGGTTCTCAATAAGCAAGTAATAAAGGCTAGTGTTTGGTTAGCTTCACAGGATTGGAGTGAAGAAAACTCAAGAATGTGATTTTCGTACCCCTGTTTGGATGAATACCTCCCATATAACTTTCTAAAGGCTATAGTGGGTCCATGTGCCCAATCAGCTTTGTTGATAGAAAACATGTCTTTGATTTCTTTTGGGGTAGGTTTGTGAGGGATGAGGATATTTTGAGCTAACTTCTTTTTGGACCTGTTAGCGCTTCCTATGCTTTCCAAGACATTTTTAATCTCTTCTAAAGTGGGAGTCATCTCTATTTCTCCAAATCTGAACACCATTCTGTCATTCTCCCAATAACCAGTAATGATTACTAGCAAAACCCGGATCCCCAGTCATATTCATCAACGAGGGTAGATGCCCTATGCAACCCTTTAACTCTTTCTTCTGATCATTAGTCAAACCTTCCACCACATCACTAAACCTAGTGGTGGATCCACAATCATATCAAACTGCACATCAGCTTTTTACACCATCTGAACACAGAGTATGGTCAGCATCCGCTATACCAGTAAGGATTAGGCTTCGCTCTACGCTAATTATTTTAGAGTGATTTTTCAAGCGAACGACACAGGTTACCCAAGCAGACAAGCTGGGGGTGGGCTCTCTAAGGCTGTGGGATGACCGCATGCCCACTCGACCTTAGAGACCTCCAAAGAATATAGCAAAAAGGTTTTTAGTGAAGGTATAACCGTTGCTCATCTCGCATCGTCACCCTTGGAAAAATATAAAATAAATGCCGAGAGTGGCGGAGTATGCATGCATGAATGACAGTTATATTTTGCGAAAATTTAAACACATAAACAATTTACATCACTTAGACAATTTATATCATACAAACACATAAATTATTAGAATCCTTATGGTTAGAACTTTAAATTATTCCCCAGCAGAGTCGCCATCTATAGTGGGTCAATATTTTTTTTGATTCAGATTTGCACTTGCCTCATTTAAAAAGAAAAGTGTCCCAGAAAAGTACGGTTGTCAATCGTACCGGGAAAAAGGGAAAAATATACATCTACGTGATGGTGCTCTAAATGGATATTGTTTAGAGTCGCCACCTAATTTTTAGGAAATTAAGAAAACCAATTCGAAAATGGTTCATTTAAAACGGCTAAATTTTAAAAGAAACCTAATCTAACCAAAGTATGGTTAAGGGTTATGGTGATCCCCCGGAGAAGGTGTTAGGCACCCTGGTATTAAGTATCCATAAAATACGGTTGACCTACGGGTTCTAACAGTATGCCTTTGTAGATATGGATTGTTTATAGTGAAAAAATATTTTGGCTTATATTTCCGCAACAAAGAGTTTAATCATTCATACAAAATATATCGCATTTTCAAGAAACGAAAGTGGTAAAAATTTACCCAAAATTGGGCGTTTGGGTTGCGGACTAAAACACCTAGGCTAACTCCCGAAGGCCTTTAACCTAGGTAGAATACCACATAAGCCCACTCTTTTAAGTTGTAAGTTTTTTAAAGAGTTTTTATGTAAGTGTAGAAAATATTTTAAGGCATACTATTAGTATCCATTTGTCAACTATATTTATTTTTTTATCAATTTTAAACCAATTTTAGTCTTTTTTAGATAGTCCAAGTTTTGAAAGTCCAAATCAGTCCATATAGTCCGTAAGTCCCCAAGACAGTCCACAAGTTCATAAAATAATCATTTTAGTCCTCAAATATAAAAAAACGATCAGTTTTTTTCCCATGCTTGCGAAATAGTATTAATTTTTGGAGAGTTGTATGAGTCATATCCTTTTCATTCGAGTCAATTTGTAATACTTTGAAAAAGTCAAGTTTTTGGCAACTCTTAAACTATAAAATAACTTTTAAAGGTTCCAATAAATAAAATAGATACTCAAATTTGGAATATAAAATTCATAAATAAAGAGATAAGGAATTGGGCCGACCAAGCCCAATAAGAATGTGTTATGCATTTAGGGTAATCCTCGGGTCCAAACGTACCCTCCATTTTTGCTCCAAGATGGTAGACTCGATCTGGATACATTAGTGAGCCCCAACAATAGGTTTGGGTGGACAAGGATGCAAACGGATATACAAAACATTAGAATACACTCATAAATTAAACTAAGTACACAAACTAATGCCTACAATGATTATTACATAGTCAAAAAATGAACTACAACATTATTGGGCCAAGCCCATATATTAAAACTAGCAGCAGCGGATAATCAGATAGTCCATATAAGAATTAAGCCCAAAATAGTGATAATAATAGCCTAGATGCGAAATGCGAGTGACAGACCCAAGCAGCAGGCCCAAAATTATTTTTTCCTCAAATTTTCTAAGTGCCAAGCTGCGATATACACTAATATATCACTCAATTTTCTTCTCAAATTTCCTAAGTGTCAAAACTATGATATACACAATATACTACTGATGTACTACTAATATACTTGTAAAAATAGAGAGAAAACCCCACTGAGGGGCATACCCTCTGTATACCTTGATATACCCTATGTACTCAGCGTATATATTCCTCAAATACCCACTCAGATCACCCAGGTATTCTTCAAATTTACCCCCATAATTCCAATAATTCTAAAATTAAGCATTTAGCTACTAATTAAGGCTAAGTCATTCAATTAAGAGTTCTTAGCAATACACAATTTCAGGGTCAGTCACCAGCAAGTTAAAACAAGAATGTCACAGAGTAATATCAAAGTCCTAAAGTCACTTTTCTAGGCTAGATTTTGATTTTAACAAGTGGTGGGAACTATTTCAGTCTCATTTTTTCCAAATTAGCACTCAATAGGTTCAAAAAAGCTATTTTTTGGCAATTGACAGATTGCAACACCTCACAAAAAGAATCTCAAATAAGGGTTCAACAATAAGTTAATTTCCTGGAAATGCACAGAGGACTCAAATCTCACCCAGTTACAGAAATAACCAAACACCTTTCCAGGTAAACAGATTGCATAGAACATTAGTAAAGGTCTTAAGTGGTGTTTCAGCCTCAAACTTACTCCTAAGGCTGCTCATATGAGCTTAAGGTACAAGTAGAGGTCACACACACAGTGATAACAAAACTCTAGATATATAGGAGCATCCAAACAGTTCAAGTAATTCCAACAGGGACCAAAATAGGTGCAAAGTATTAATCTCAAGTGCAAGTTTAGGTCTTAAATGGCATGAAGGAAATAGGATCATGTGAACAGAACCATCAAACAAATAGGAAAGGGAAGAGGGATAAGGGCATAAGCCACTCATGATTACTACTTCATTTTACCTTTTCTTAACTCATCAGATACTCTAAGTTAAACAAAATTCATAGCAAGTTTTCAGCAAAATTATTGCACCTTTAAACTCAGTAAATGAATCATAAGATCATCAAATAAGCAAAGAGGGAAAAGTCAAGATAAGGACTAAACAAATACAATATTCAACTCTTCAGAATGTTCATAGTTCCTTCCTTTAAATTCTCTTGACCAACATGACATTAGTCAAAGAAACAAGCTCACAATACCCACACCCCTATTGTCAATGATAGATGAGCCTCAAATTTCAAAGGTCAAACAAGAACAACTTAGGGGTTGCAAGTAAACCAACTCTACTCCCAAAATTTTAAAGGAACTTTCACACAAAACACAAGTCTAGCATCATTTATATTTTTATCTTTTCAAATCAGTTTTAAACACCAGAGTTGAGCAATAACACACAACAATCAAACAAGTATGATATTGGAGCCTCAAGTCAGAGTAGTTCAACAAACAAAGGGAACAAAATTCTCCCAGGGTTCCTTTTAAATCCTAACTTCGTTTAAGGCTAACTGTCATGCCAAATGGTTCTAATTACCAAAAGAAGGTTTCAAAGCTAAGTTTCACATCTTAAAAAAGATTCATCTAGGTAAAAAGTCAAGCAATTTAATCAAATAGACCAAATGAATCACACAGTTCACACAGAGGACTTCAAGTACTTATTTGTCCAATTTTAGAAGTTAATAGCTAACATGATAAATGATTAATCACTGTACATAGGTGAAATTCATGTGTTAGACTGATGCCTGACTCATTTTAAGCCTCTAGTTACTTAGCAAAGAGTCACAGAGGCAATTTTTGATATAAGGATCAATTTTTATTCTAGCTTTAGCCAGCCTCAAGATTTTACAACAAATGAATGCAAGTTAGTATCTATAAACCATCACAATTAACCAGCTTAAGCCAAGACAAGCTTCATCTTTCAAAAAATTTCAATCTTAAGACTCAATTACTAAATGGGAGGTGTTATTATCAAGTTCAGTTCCTGCAAAAATACTGAGAATTTTTTAAATGATGCACTAGTTACAAGTCTGATTTGGTCACATTACACAGAGGGGTGTTTCAGATGGAACTGATCACACTTAATCTAAACAGTGTCTTAAGAGGTTAAAAGGGTGCATGGCACTATCTTAGGTGTAATATAAGTCAATATTTTCACATAGTAAGTCACAAACAAAAGGAAGATTCAAATAAGATCATGGCAGTCCAAGGAAAATTCAGAAATAAACTAAAAGAGGGTACATGCTGCTACCCTGAGTCATTGATGATATATTGCTAATTAACATAGTTCAAACACCAAACAGAGACAAAAGAGGAGGTATATAATTCACAAACTTGTTTCAAAACAAATAGGGGAGACAAGCAATTCTAAGAGGGGGGCATTCATAACCTTAAACTACCCCTAAACTTAGTTTTAAACTGCTCATACCCTTAAACTCCCAAATGTTGTTGACTCTCAAAACTGTGATCAAGAGACTTGATTTTTAAAGAATACATATCATGAAGAAGCAAGTTCATATGACTTTGGACACAAGACAAGTAAAAGAACAAAAGCAAATTCACAATTCACTATAGATTCACAAGTGGCAACTATCAGTCCCAACAAATTAACTTGGATCTATTTTCATTTTTTGTTTTGACTTCTAAATCTTTTAATCTCCTAAATTAACTTGACAAAACACATGTTAAAGACTAAATATTATTTTCAGCCTATTTTGACATCAAACTCTAAAAATTTTCAAACAAAACCAAATGCAGAGCTACACAAAGCCTCAGAACCTCAAATTTACACACAAATTCTTATTTTTTGAAAGAAAGAAGAAATTTTTATTAATCCAGTTTTAAACCTTAAGATTGGCATACTAATTTAAGTGAATTTGAACTGCTAAGTACATTCTAGAACAATCAATATTTGATCAAGTAATGAAAGAGGATCACCTGCTTTCCAAAATTCAGGATTGAAACAAACTTGGAAAAGCATATTTTGAAACTTAGAGACATGTTAACTCAACAAACAAACACATTCTATCCATAATCTTCACAATAAATCCCTCAACTATCTAGTGATTTTAAGATAGATATAAACAGGATCACAGTGCATAGAATTGCCATAAGGCAGTGGCAAATTCAACAAGGACTAATTGTATTTTGCCAAAACTTAACAAAATGACTAAACTATACTTAACTTATCAATATCCATGAGGCAATTCCAAAGTTCTATCATAAATAAATCTTTTCCTCATCTTAACAAGATCTAGGAATACTTAACATTAGCTAAATTAGGTTCTAGAGTCATGTTACAGTTTCAGATAGCATCAAATCCATCGAATGTCTACTAAATCATCAGAGCAAGATTAGATTAGCACATGATTATCTTCAACTAGCACATGATTATCTTCAACTAGCACAAGCATCATATAAACTTAAATTCAAAAACCGGACTGAAATAAAGGATGGAATGAAGTATTACATTTTTGAAGGGCAACCTAAGATCAAAATGAGGGGTTCAATCACAAACTTCAAACACCAACACCCAAAAACCTTAAACAACCCCTTGTTCTTGAATTTTTCAAAGTAGTAATAGTATTTTTGGTATAATATCAGTACAATAGTGTAATAATAGTAGTAATTTAATAGTAGGATAGGAAGATCAATGTGACAATCGAACCGTAGCTATTTTAAGAGAGAATTTTTTGATAAAAAAATCAGACCCCTTAAAATGTCCCATCCTATTCTATTTATAGCATGATAATTTCAACTCTAGGGACAAAAATGACCCAAAAATGAAATCAGATTCCCCCCCCCCCCCCCCCCCCCCCTCTCTCTCTCTCTCCCACAATACAAAAAAATTTGAATTTCAGTAAAGGACAACAAGATTTTCAGCCAATTTGTACTAATTCGTACCTTATCCAATCAGAAATTCACATAAGTCACAGAATACAACAAAAATCTAATAGATTGTACCCTAAAAATTTAAATAAAATATAATAAAAATAGAAAATACTAGGATAATATGCCTTGTCACTAATAGAACAAATTTTCTACATTCCAACCGTTCGAATAGTACTAAAATCGTACCAAATAGGATAAAATCCCCAAAATCGTTTCCGACCGTGAATCTCTTTAGGAAATTCCCCCTTAGATTCTTTTATTGGGTGTTATGGGGCACAAGATGGCGAAGAGCTCGTGGCTCTGCCTATGGCAACCATAAGACAAAAGAAACTAGGGTAACATCCTTAATAGGATTCAATTAGGTATAGAAAAAAAAACAAATCTAATGAAATTAAACCTGAGAATCATGAGAACTCGTGATAAGGAACAAAACTCCTCAAAAAATCTGGCCAAAAATGGCCGTGGATAGCCATGGAGGTGGAACCCTAGAATCGCCCCCCTAATCACCTTCAAAAACGAGAAAGGGTGCGGGTGAAAAATGAAAATGAAGTGTGTGGGGGGAGAAAGGGGGGGGGGGGGGTGGTGAAAGCTTGTTTTACAGAATTTCATTCCCCCTTTTTTTTAACTTTCACCTTTTAAGTTTTTTTAAAAGCTTAATTTAACCACCCCCACCCACCCCACCCCCACCCCAATTTAAATCAAATAAAGACTAAGTATTATAAATACACATATAACTAAATAAAATAATTATTTAGGCTAATTAAAATTTAAAACTCGTAAATTTAAAATATTAGCTTTAAAACAAGCCTAATATTGATATAGTTCCGGAGAATATTTAAAAATGTGAAAATGCGGTCAAAATGAGCCGTAATTCATACGTCGTCTTAATTAACAATTTTTCCAAGTTAGACGGAGCGGGATACATATCTTATTTTCAAATCATATTTGTGAAAGTAAATAACTCGTAATTTTCTTGTAATTGTTAAATTTTATAAAATAATAATTAAATGTCAATTTTTGTAATTTTCTCGGGATTTTTAAAATTTTAATTTTTTAGGGGTGTATCCTTACTCCGTTTTGGACTTGGCTTTGAAAATCCCTTTATGAGATGAAAAAGTGTGCAGGCTTCAAACATTCATACTTTGAACTTTCTCTTTAATCAACAAAAGGGTGATGTTCGAGCTAATGTACTTGTATATGTTGATGATGTGCTTATCTTTTAAAATGAGCCCGAGGCTATCCGTGAATTCAAAACATATCTTGGCAAATGCTTTCACATGAAGGATTTAGATAGATTGAGATATTTTTTGGCAGTGGAAGTCTCCAGAAATTCGGATGACATCTTTTTTGGCCAACGGAAATATGCCTAAAATATTATCTCGGAGGTTTGGTTGTTAGGTGCTAAGCCTATGAGAACACCTTTGAACAGAGTCATCGGCTGGCATTGGCTAGTGAATGGGCGCTTGATGACCTTGAGTGCTACCATAAATTGATAGGTCGACTTATTTATCTGTGCTTCACTCGGTAAGAATTTTCCTACTGTGTTCATATGCTATCTCAGTTCGTTCAGAAACCGAAAAAATAAGAGCATTGAGATGTAGCTTTACGGGTTGTTCGCTACTTGAAAAAAAAAATCCGAGACAAGTCATTTTATTGAGAAGCAAATGTGATCTACGTGTCTATGGATGGTGTGACTCTAATTGGTCCGGTTGTTCCTTGACTCGAAACTCACTCATACGTTGGTTTATCTCTTTAGGTGACTCACCCATATCTTGGAAGACTAAGAAGCAGCACACCACGTCTCGGTCATTTGCAGAGCCCGAGACTACAATGAAATATCGTTATGTGGAAATGACAATATGTGAGCTGAAATGGTTGAAGGAAATTTTGTACCGCAAAAGGTACGACAATTGATTTTTTTTTTTTTTTTACCAAAACTCCCTTATTTCACTGTTCTTGCTAATGACATCACTCTGCATAGAATCTGAAACTCTTCTTCACGGGATCAAAGTTCATCCCGCCTTTGAAATTCTTCTACACAACTTTATCTTTATGCCACTGAAAAGGGATGAAAAACGGAACTTCTGAAACAAAAGAATCAGCGGAGGCGTCCAAGGTTCCCGGATAATTAAAGGCAATGGGCAATAGTAACAACGGCGACAGGGCATCTTCGTCAGCGGTCGTTTATTTACGGAACCAAGTGGCAAAGGAAATAGATAAGAATAAGAGGAAATCAAATTCTGGATAAAGGGAAACTACTCTTGCAACTATTCAGAGTTTTATTGAGCAGGTATTATGACAAAATAATTATGCCACAAAGTCTGGCTAAGATACATCCGACCTACATAATTGACAAGCATCGAAAATAATTACGCCACAAAGTCTGGATAAGATACACCCGACCTACATAATTGATAAGCATCGATTTTTAACTGCTTTATAGTGCTGCCTGTAGTTGTCGCTTGACTGTTGCATCAAAATTTTGTCAGTGCAAACTCGAACTTGCTGTGTTTTCATAATTCCTTCATTAACTGTCTAAATATAACTCTTACACAGACAAAAGAAGTAGCAGAAACAAGAAAACTAAGATGCAACAGATACATTTTTCTAAGGAATGAATTGAATTAAAGGGTCCTCAAATATTGTGAGAGTTTTTGCAACTAAGTCTTTTTCTTTCTGGACTGAACATTCAATTTCACTTTTCAGGTCATGAAGAGTTTCATTCTCTAAAACAGATCAAAGTGCTTGGAACAACTTACTTTCGTGACATATACTATGGCTTTCTGTGGAAGGCCATGTGCCCAGGATTAGCTAGAGTTAATTGGACTCAAACCTACCTTTCTTTTTATTCAATGTTGAATAAAGTTTTTGCCGCTATTGAATATGGCATTTTCGGAAGCTACTTTTTTACATTTGGTGAAATAACTTCTAAAAGAGATTTGCTTATGATAATTGTTAGGAGTAGCAGGTTAGTACTTCACTTAACAATTGTGATTAAAAAATTGACTAAAGCACCGCGCGAAGCGCATGCATATTTACTTGCTATATACATATAACTACAGCGAAATTCAGGATTACCTCTAGCCATGTCAAGTGAAAAGAGCTTGTAGACCTGAAAGTATCATAAAAGAGAAAAATATTTGTAGAGGTTTTTCAAAACTATATCGAGTGAGTACAAGCTTAAATTAGTGGGGGGAAAAAGTACAAGCTAAAATATCTAGCCAGTTTTGAAACCCAAAATTAGAGTTCATATCCTTACCACCAAAAGATAAGTCATCGAAAAATTCAACATCATCTAGATCGCTTCTCCAAATATTATTACCAAAAAATATGTATAAAATAATTATACACACTTCTCCAAATATTATTACCAAATAGTAATATGTATAAAATAATTATACAGTTTAATACATAAAAAATACAAACAACTTGTAATATATGGGCCTGCCACACTTTAATGAAAATCTAACAGAAATCTTTAAAGTACCATAACGTTTTAGAGAATGTGTCGGTGATGAGTCAAAATAGAGTTAGCTAAGTGCTAACGTATATATGTCTTTCAAGTGTTGGGAACATGAATTAATTTAATAATCACCTCGTTGCTAAGACATTTCATTGATTTTTCCTTCTATAAAAAAGAAGTCCGTAGTTCAAGAGAGATCCACCATCGGAATTTCCTTTAATAGTAAATTAGCAAACAATAACCAAAGTTGTGATATGGCAGAAGTCAAGTTGCTAGGTTTTTGGTATAGCCCATTTACTCACAGAGTTGAGTGGGCTCTAAAGATTAAGGGAGTGAAATATGAATATATTGAAGAAGATCGAAATAACAAGAGCTCTCTACTTCTTCAATCAAATCCAGTTCATAAGAAAACCCCAGTGCTCATTCACAACGGAAAGCCCATTGCTGAGTCTATGGTAATTGTTGAATACATTGATGAGACATTTGAAGGCCCTCCCATCCTGCCGAAAGACCCTTATGACCGAGCTTTAGCTCGTTTCTGGGCTAAGTTCCTTGATGATAAGGTAAAATTCGTCTTCTTGCTATTTATTCCTATCTGCATAATTTGGCTACGTAAGTACATTTACTATAGGCCTTGTATCGAAACCATAGAGAGCATGGAATACTTTTCATTATTTTGTATGATAATAGTACGGATTTAACTGGAGTTAGTAACATTGTTAATGAGAATATATATATATATATATATATATATATATAGTCGATTCTAACTTTCTTGAGGTTGAGACGTACTGTTGTCATTATTGTTGTTAAGTTCTGAGTGTTGTTATGCAGACGGCAGCAATGGTGAATACTTTCTTACGCGAAGGTGAGGAGCAAGAAAAAGGTAAAGAGGAAGTTTGGGAGATGCTGAAAATTCTTGATAATGAGCTCAAGGATAAGAAATTCTTTGTGAATGACAAATTTGGGTTTGCTGATGTAGCTGCAAATTTTATGGGACTTTGGCTAGGATTATTTCAAGAAGGCTCTGGAGTTGTAGTAGTCACAAGTGAAAATTTTCCAAATTTTTGTGCTTGGAGAGATGAGTATGTTAACTGCAGCCAAGTCAAGAAATATCTACCTCCAAGAGATGAGTTGCTTGCTTTTTTCAAAGCTTTTCTATCTGCAGCTTCTGCTTCTGCTTCTGCTTCTACTTCTGCTAAAAAATGAATACATCCTCGTTCATCTTATAAAGTTTCGGATTATGTGTCGGAATAAAACTGCATATCTAGGACGAATTCTATAAATTCAATTATGTAAACGTCTGGAAAAGAAAATAAATTGAAATATATGTTCTATAAGATGAAGCTCGTTCTGAATTAATGACAAGATTCTGCATTAATTGTTAGAAAAAGTCAGCTTAGCCAACTAGTCACAAACAAGGAAGTGCATGTGTTGTTACTGTATTAATTTGGTAGTTGGTCCATGATTATGCAATAATTCATCATATTAATTTCCTCATCGAATCGGGGAAAAAATAAAGCAAGAAAAGCAAGTCACATAATTTGATGAAATAGCGGGTGACATAGGCACATAAGTCATCTTATCGAGATTAAGTTTTATTCACAGTCAATATGAAGAAATAGTTAAACTATTAGATTACTTGTATGTATCTATACTAAATATAATAGGCCAAAGTCATAGATTGACTCTTGAATTTGTCCTGATTTTTCATTTAGATCCCTTAATTGAAACATTGACCATCTGGACTCTCGAACATAAGATAAAGTGTGTCATTTGAACCCCTCGTGCCAGCTAGGCACACGCGTGCAGTCCACTTGCAGTGACATGAAAAAACAGACCAGTGACATGGAAAAATAGACCAGTGACATGTAAGCCATGTCAACAAAAAAAATTAATTTAAGAAAAATTAATTTTAAAATCTATTTAAATAATTTTAAAAAATCTGAAAAACCCAACCCATCCTCTCTGATAGCCCACTTCACCGCCGCCACTGCCGCTGCCGCCTCCGCCACCCCCACCGCCGCCGCCGCCGCTTTAAAATCTATTTAAATAATTAAAAAAATGGTGTCGTTTTTTGTTGGAGATTTATTTAAATAAATTTTGAAGTGGAGTAGCGGCGGGAGTGGCGATGGCGGAGGCAGTGGCGGCAGCGAAGTGGGCTATCGGAGAGGATGGGTTGGGTTTTTCAATTTTTTTTAATTATTTAAATAGATTTTAAAATAGAGTTTTTGTTAAAATTAATTTTTAATGATTAAAAATTTTTAAAAAAGAAAAACTTTGGCAACTCACGCTCTGTTTAAAGCAGTGCACTGCACGCGTGTGCCCAGCTGGCACGAGGGGTTCAAATGGCACATTTTATCTTATGTTCGAGGGTCCAGATGATCAACGTTTCAGTTAAGGGGTCTAAATAAAAAATCAGGACAAGTTAAAGGTCCATCTATGACTTTGGTCAATATAATATATTTGGAATCAAGGTGACATACAGGAGATTTGTAAGCCAGTAGGATAGCTTCAATTACTTAATATATAGTTCTGGTCAACGAATCACCACTCTTGATCTGACCTTGGGAGTAGGCAACCTCCGCTTCTTAATTAATGCTCAAACTCTTGGCTAAGAATGAAGTCTTCTTGGCATTTGTAAATTAAAGAAAAAAAATCTAATTGTAACCGAGGTTTATGTCAAAATAATAAATATAAAATACTTTCTCCACTTATTTTTACTTGTCAATATATATTAATTATCGATTTTTACTTTTTACTTGTTCACTTTGACATATCAAAAACATTTTTTTTTTCATGTTTTAAACTTAACATTAATTATTTATTTCCCAAATCATTTTTCAAAATTTAAGATTATATATCAATTAATATGGGTATTATGAAATAATTTATTATTTCTTAAAGAGAGTGAAAAGTTTACCATGAACAAGTAAAGGTTAATGGAGGAATTATGTGCTTAGCGTTAGTATAATATACATTTTTACTTCAGTTCGTGTTAGTTTCCTTTCTATTTTGTTTGTTGAGATGTATATATTCTCAATTGGTAATAAAAACTATGTTTTTAAAGCGAACTCTCCATTCATCAGATAGAGAAGATCATTAAAATTTCGCGATTCCCTTCTAAATTTATGTCAATTCCAAAAGCTCTGAGTTCTCTTATCGAGAATGCTCATTTATATTATGCCTTGAAGAGGACTCGAACTCCATGCTCTTTAGCACGAGATTTTGAGTCTCGTATGTCTACCATTTCACCACCAAGGCAACTTATTACCAAAGCAAATATAGATTTTTACTTTAATTTTTCTTAAAATTAATTAATCACAAAATCCGAATAAGTAATTTAAAGAGGAAAATTTGCTCAAATATACAGTTCAACACAATATATTGTATTCACGTAGTCACATTTTTCAGCCTGCACTCACATAATCAACATCTCTATTGAAACAGTGTTTATACACATTTATACATTATGTATAGTATCTGTACACTTAGAAAACAATGTATCTCTACCTTGTGTAAAAGTGTACAATATTGTATAGACATGTATCAACCTTCTATAAAAGTGTATAAAGGTCACTAGCTGCAATGATAATCTTCTTCTACGATTTTCAATCACAATTTTTGTTCAATCCTAAATCTCCACCAAATGACTTTAAATTTTGTAAACAACCTCCTTAGATTATTTCCAACAGATCTAATAATTCCCTCTCCACTCATTAGATTCAAAATGCAAAATCACTTATTCAAGCTTATTCAACTATGGTGATTTACTTTCTATTATACACCACATAATGTTGGAGTTTCGTTTAAAGAATATTAAATATTTTAAATGAAAATGTGCCTTTTAAATGAAAGGTTGTGTCCTTTCATTTTTTGGTTACCACTACTTCTATTTAAAGTCAAATTCTTAACATTCCAACGTAACTTTTTAATCCTGCGGAATTTTCTTGTCTGCAATATATTCTTTCTTTTCCGATTCCAAAAAGATCAAGTTCTAAGTTCTTGCTTTCCAATAGAATTTCTTCACTATTTGCTTAGTGCAGAAATTCAAAAGCTTGTCATATCTACTAAAACTATTTTCATACAATTTCATAGAAATCTCGCAAAGGAGAGAGGGATGTTTCAAGCCTACAATTCTGTGTTCGTTTTTCATATTGTCAAACCTTCAACTTTGCGTTCTTTTTCATATATTTTTTGTGTTCATGGAATATATTTTCCAACAATCTAAAAATGATATTTGTGATGAAAAAGACATCTTCAATTTTCGAGAAACATTTGATATATGACTGAGATACGAGAAGTGTCGATGCTACGTTTGTGGTGATATATTGTTTAACGAAAATCGAGTTTCAATTGGATGGGTTATTAAGGGATCTGAACAGAGTGGTCGAATATATTTTCTTTGTTTCCGGTGGTGGTTAAAGTTCGTTGGGGCTGTCTTCAATGGAAAGAAAAAGGAAATAATTGGTCACTACTAAAAAAAGGGAAAAACCGACGACGAAAACCGACGGACCGCGTCGGTTTTTTTAATGAAATCGACGGGAAACCAACCCTTTACGGTCCGTCGGTTTACATAACCTCGCTTTTTGAAAATCGACGGACCACGTCGGTTTTTTTCGACGGGCTGCGTCGGTTACGTGGTCCGTCGGGTTTTATCCAATAATTTTAAAAAATTAAAAAAACCGACGGACTGATTCAGTTTTTTTAATTTCTGATTTTTGATCTTATATAAAAACTATATATATTTTATGAAAAAACCGACGCACTGCGTCGGTTTTTTATTTAATTTTTTTTATTTTAAATAAAATACTGATACAGTGCGTCGATTTTTTCATAAAATTAAGAATTAATTTCCAGAAAATCGACGGACTCAGTCGGTTTTCTGGAAAATTTCCAAAATTAATTTCCAGAAAACTGACGGACTGCATCGGTTTTCCGTCGATTTTTTGGAAAATTTCCTGCATGCAATTCCTGCATTTTTTGCAGCCACACCTGCATAGAAACCAATACCAAAAGCTACTCAAACTCCAAATCAATTCTAAAAGAGCTACAACACATAAAATCACCCTAAGTAATAATAAAACACATCAAACACTATCTAAACACATCAAATACGATCTAAATAGACCTCCAAAGTTCAGAAATATTTAAATGTCCAACCAAAAGTACCATTAACTAGTTTTAACATAAGTCCATTATTAAATCTAAACTACTACAACTGATCATCCGGTGTCCGGGCTACGTAATCACCGTCATCATCATCTTCTGGGTCAGAAGGGGGGGGGGGGGGGAGAGGAAGGGGCACACCAAATTGTCCACATGCAATGTGGCTTTTAACTTGTGTCATGAGTGATTCAAGGCTCGCTTTCATGGTGTTACTTTTCTCAACTCTTTTTGCCTTAGTCTCAGCTAATTTCCTATTAATTCAGCAATTTGATGCGCCATAGCTACGACCTGAACACCATCAACTCCCTCGGTTTGTCGAGAAGACCCTTCATCTTGCAATCCTGACCGAAGGCGACTTAAGTTGTTCCTTGGGCCTAGACCGTACGCTCTACCTTTTTGTACTCCCCCAACTGCTCTACACCAAAAATCTATCTCTAATTCCGGTGGAGGACGGCTCGGATGCTCAGGCTGAGTTTGGCTGTACTGGTCCACATCATCCATAAATTGCGTCTGTATATTATAAAATGAAACTTAGTATATAATGAATATATCATAATTAAACTTATATATAATTACTTAAATAATAAAATTATCACTTACATAGGAATTACGAGCCCTGTCCTCAACCCATACGGTCGGATCCGACTCCTGCTTCTTCTTTTTTGTGTGGGTCTTTAGGAATAGCTGATCCTGAGTTGGCATCTGTCCCCTAGCTTCTTTCTGCAAAAAATAAATAAAGTTAAACATAAAATTAATAACTCAATAATGATATATTGATCGTAGGTAACTTTAAAAGTATAAAATTACTTACCATTGTCCTAGCCACGTGCCCCTGACTTCTTGCACCCGCAGTGTGCAAAGAGTCACCTTTCTGGGATGCACGACCAGCCTTTGCCTGCTCAGACATGGCGATAAAGTCAGGAGTTCGCCAATATGCCTTAAGTTTCTCCCACTGTTCAGTGTTTAGCCATTGGGGCATCTTCATATACCTTCTAGCCTTCAAAAACCAATCAGACAACCTTGCACTCCTCTTCCTCTCAAAGTTTGCAGCAACCCTATCATTGTCCATTGGATCCCATGTACAATACATCTGCAAATCAAATAGCTAATGTTAGATGATTTATATAAAAGTAAATTCAAGTTATGAAATGTATAATAAGATGCATACGTTAAACTCTCTAAACATAGCCTGTTGAGTTCATATGGGATTTCACCCCATGAAGTATAAAAATGATCGCCATAAAGCCTCCGAACAATATCCAGCAAGACTTTTGTAGTGTCGTGATCTGCATAGAACCTGCAGTTAAAAAATTTAAAGCATATTAGATTAAGATGAAAAAAAACTTTAGGAAAACTTAATAAAAGACAATCTTACCCAGCTCCCTCTGTGCTATCTCATGTGAGGAGCAGAACTCGGCGATGCAAACAACCTCTTTAACCTAGGTATAATAGGTAAATAATGCATCGTCTTAATTGGAACCATCTTCCCACTAGGTGTCCGCTTATAACGCGCATGTCCACATATTTTACATTCATTTAAATCAGTATCTTGCTTATAGAACAACATACAACCGTTTGGACAACAATGGATTCTATCATATGACAATCCTAATTTGGAAACCAATCTCTTTGCTTCATAGTAACTCTTAGGTATGTCGAATTCCGGACTAACTAGTTCCCCTACAAGCTTAATCATTGAGTCCATAGCAGCTTCAGCAACAGTCCAATATGATTTGATGTTAATCATTCTAACTGTAATAGATAACTTAGAATGCTGACTCCCTACCCAAAGTGGACGACTAGCCTCTTCTAATTCTTGATAGAAGCACATTTCTTCTTCATTAGGAGGTTCCTCAAAATTTTGTTCAGGTTCAAACCCAGACTGTAGGCCAAAAGCATCATTAACCATATCATTAACTCGATCATATTGGACATGACTATATTCCTACAACACACTACTTTCACCGACAACCATATTGTAAAATATACCATTGACCCCATCAGTCTCTCCATGATCAGTCCAAACATAATATTTCTGCTTAAACCCACGACTATATAAATGAACCCTAACCGCTTCTGGTTTCAAATACTTCATACACCGGCAATGAGAACAAGGACACCTAATTACCCCTTCATTTTGAAAAGGGTGAAGTGTCATTGCATGTGTGATAAACCCATCAACATCTTCAACAAATTCATCATGTACACCCACACGATTACTATCATTCATATTATACATCCACATACGATTCATCTACAAAAATATACCCACAAATTATTGGGGTTATAGAAATATATTATAACTTAAGATTTCTAACTTAAAATATAACTTAAGAAAACACAATCCCAACCACTTCTAACTTTGAATTCTCAATAACAATTATAACTTTAATAATTTATAAATTCTAACTTTAATATAATTTTGAAAAGCACAATCCCAACCAATTCTAACTTTGAATTCTCAATAATAATTCTAACTTTAATAACTTATGGATTCTAACTTTAATTCTAAAAATTGAAAAGTAAATCTAGTCAAATAAAGTCTACATTTTAGTTTTGAGGTTATAGAAATATTATAACTTAATAATTCCTAACATAACTTAATAATTCTAACTTTGAAAAGCACAATTCCAACCAATTCTAAAAATTGAAAAGTAAATCTAGAGAAATAAAATCTACATTTTAGTATTGAGGTTATAGAAATACTATAACTTAACAATTCTAACTTTGAAAAGCACAATCTCAACCAATTCTAATTTGGAATGATCAATAACAATTCTAATAACTTATGGAATTCTAACAAAAAGCACAATCCAACCAAAAAAACAAAAAAAAACAAACTAGTCAAATAATTAAAGTATACATTTTGCACATATTCAACATCAATAATATTTCAAAGAATGATAACTAAGCTAACACAAATACATTGACAAAGAACATGAAATATAACCCAATCTCAAGCAAAAAAAAAAAAAATGACAAGTAAACTAGTCAAATAAAGTTTACATTTTTTTCACAAATTCAACATTAATAACATTGCAAATGATGTTTAACAAAGCTAAATAGACTAGCATTAGGCCTAAAATCTACAAATAAAACTAAAATTGAATGAATTTTAAAAGTCCTAATTTAAGATAAACTAACTTCAATTACTTAACTTCAAAACGGGTCTGGGGTAGGTGGGGACGGGCTGTGCAGGCGGCGGCGCTGGGCGGCGAGGAAATGGGCGGCGGCGCTGGCCGGAGGGGAGGGGGCGGCGGGTAGCTAAGGTTTGAGGGGAATGGGAGTTTTAATTTGGAAGAGGAGAAGAAATGGGTATGAAACCCGTCTGCAATGTTTTTAAAAGAAAAACCGACAGACAAAACTGACCCTGTCCGTTGGTTTTTTCCTCACATTTGACCAGATTTTGACCCAAAAAATTTATTAAAAAAAAAAAAGGGAAACCGACCTTGTCCGTCGGTTTCTTAAAAAAAGATTGTTTATTATTTTTTTTAAAAACAAAATGAATTGCATATTATTTAAAATATTTTTAAAAATAAAACCGACGTCGTCCGTCGGTTTTATATTAATTTTTTTTTTTAATAAAACCGACGTGGGACGTTGGTTTTTTTTTTTTTTGCGGAAATATATTTTCAAAATTCTGCCAAAACAACCGACGTCGTCCGTCGGTTTTCTAATTAAAATAATTAAAAAAAAATAGAAATGTAAAAAACCGACGCAGGGAATCGGTTTTCCGTCGATTTTTTAAACCGACACAGTGCGTCGATTTTTAGCAGTTTTTTAGTAGTAGGCATATATAACAAGCAACAGTAGCAGAAACTGAAAAAGTTATTCAAGGGAAAAAGAAAGAGAAAAGGCATATTGTATTGATTGAAGAAGGTTGTGAATGTAGTACATTATTTTCTTCGGGAGAAGGAAGGAGTAATTAAATTACTGCAAGGGCTGTGAGAGTGGGAACATAGTGTGACACTTGTTTGTATGCTTCTCCAAAGTTAGGGCAAATTAAGATTGGGCTGCCCGTGTCAGAAATTGGAGACTTCGTAGTCATTGAAGTGAAAGGAGAGGATGTTGTACTCTCATTCTTGAAAGTTTTTCCAACTTCAAACTTGAGGATGACCAAAGACACGGTATCAAAATGGAAATATGAAAGAAGTGTCAGAATTGGGTTCTACTTTCTTAACTTTATTATTTACTCTTTGTGATTTTTTGTGAAATTTGACTTTATAAATATAAGAGTAAACAATTTAATTTGTGATGATCTTGATACACATGATAATTAGGAATGACATTTTTAATGTGTGTGATTTGTTATTCTTGCATAAAATTCACATGGAGTTAATCACTTTCAAGTTGGAAGATGATATGAAGTAATGTAATTGGGAATAATAATATATGTAACTGAAAGTTGATTTATCATTATGAGATCATGAGAATATATAGATTGACATTTAGATATTGTTGAAGGGTTAATGACCTTCTATGAATTTAATGTCTCTTGACAGTTTTAAGTTTCATATATACATGAAATAACCAAACTGTGGGGTATTTGGCTTATGATTACAAGTCAACATTACACAATTAATTTTATGCCTTATAAGGGAAAACGTTGTATTCTTTCATGAAGGGGTTCTTTCGTGAATATTTGAAAGATAGTGACTTTTCATAAAAGTTTTCCACAATAAAGTATGTGTTAATTATTTGTGCTAGTTAATTTGTTCATATGTTATTGCAAATAGTGATATGAGAACATAATAGAAATAAAGACCTTTCTATGGTATAATAGAAACAAAGAGGTTTGTATGCAGAATCGAAACAACGAGATTTCTTTTCTTCCTCATTCGAAAGAAAGGATCTTGGACAAATTGATACTGTGTTGGGTATCAAGATTAAACAAAATAGTGGGGGTAATGTACTGAGTTAATCTAATTACATTGAGAAGAAAGTGCTAAATAAATTTAGTCACTTAAACATAAAAGGTCAATTTCCATTTGATCCAAGATCGAGTTAATTAAGAATGATAGATAAGTTATGACTTATCATGTGTATTTAACCGCTGCTGGAAGGCCAGTGGCCAAGTTTTTAGTATTCTAAGAAAACTAAAATAATGATTTGAGTCTTCAATACTCAAAAAGCTTCTTGATATTTTATAAGCATATACCGACAAAAGTTGGTTATCGAGTTTGTGAGAAACAAATTCACAAAAGGTTGAATGTTTACCTCAGGAGGAGGTGCGATTGCTTGAAAATTTAAGAAACAAACTTGTATTGTTAGAAGCAAAGGAGTTGAGTGGTTGAGGGATTTTTAAAAGAATTCAATGATTTAGCAAAGTGTGAGCTCAATTTGTCATAGTCAAGCAATTTTTACTCGAGCATATAAATATATTATGTGAAGTTAAATGTATAAATTAAAACATGACTATGTGAGAAAGTTAATTTAAGAAGGAATCATCTCTATGATATTTGTGGAGTCAAAAAGTAATTTTGGTGATCCAATTACTAAAACTCTTATAAGGAAGTTGGTGAAAACTAACCTCGAGTTAATTAAAGTAAAACTTCTTAATTAGGTCCACTAATAATGACAATCCCACCCAGCATTATGAAATGAATAGTTATGGGTTTAAAGGGTAATAACAAGTTACTGATACGTGGGTGTTTCAGTACAAAGAAAGAGATATACTAGTACTGGTTGCCACAGATTAGAGGGTTGAGTTCTTATACCCTTAATGAGGTTCAGTTCAAGGAACAAGTGTCTTAAAAGTGACAAAGACATTGAAAGAAATTTCACCTATATGTACATAGAAGTGGTGCCTCTTCGATTGAGAGGTGGAGCTACTCTCATTAATGTTCATGAATTTTAGATAGCACATGGCCATAAAAGTGCTAAGCATGTTTGAGTGAAAAACAGAAATGGAATTTTTATGTGTATAATGTCACCGATGTTATTACAAGAAATAACATGTTCAAAGCTATTACGCTACATGGCATTTTGATTTCGTCTTGTGACATTATACTAAGGTAATGTTCAAATCGAAATATACATTACTCTATGCATGAACATAACTTGATCTTTGAGTCACAATTTATATTTAAACAGGTGGGGGATTGTTGGAGTTTTGTTTAAATAAAATTAAATATTTTAAATGAAAAGGTGCCTTTTAAATGAAAGGTTGTGTCCTTTCATTCTTTGTTTACTATTTCTATGTAAAGCCAACTTTTTAACATTCTAACGTAAATTTTTAATCATACAAATTTTCTTGTCTGCAAAATATTTTTTCTTCTCCAATTCCAAAAAGATCAAGTTCTAAGTTCTTACTTTCTAGTAGAATTTCTTCACTATTTGCTTAGTGCAGAAATTCAAAAGCTTGTCATATTTACTAAAACTGTTTGCATATAATCTCATAACAATCTTGCAGAGGAGAGGGAGCAAATAACGTTTTTAGAAAAACGTTTCGCATGTGTTTCAAGCCTGCAATTCTGTGATAGTTTTTCATATTGTCAAACCTTCATCTTTGTGTTCTTCTTCATATATTTTTTGTGTTCATGGAATATATTTTCCAACACTTATAAATCTTACAAAAGTACTCTAACCACAGTTGAGCTCTAGTTTACCAATTAACAATCACTAGGACTCACGGTTTCCAAAGTCTACTTTAAAGATACAACTTAAAAATTTCAAACAATGAAGAAGTATAGGAGAAGTGATCTTTGCTTTCAAAATATTTACTGTACAAAGTAGGCTAATCTGGATAACAATTGATTCTCAATTACTAAGATAACTTATCTGCTCCAGTCACCCAAATTTTCTATCGTATCTTGTTTCTTGCTTTGTCATTACTACATTCTTAAAAATATAAAATGCTTTCACACTATGAGTCACCAATTCTTCCTTTCTTTTTCAATTTAAATAAAAATTGATAGTACTTCCACGGTTTTCTTTCACTTGTTAACTATATTAAAAATATTTTCTTTTTTACTTGTCCAGTTTAATAAAGATAAGGGTAAGAACTACGTACATTTTATCTTCTCCAGACTTCATCTGTGAGGTTATACTGATTATGTTATTGTTGTTTCTTAACCAGTTTAGTAAAGAAATTTTTTTCTTGATTTATCTTTATTGTTAATTACTATTGTCGGCCAATACCTTATGAATAGTAATAGTCAATTAGTTTATTATGAGTATTATGGTAAAATATGTATTTCACTCATTTGTTAACGAAGTGCAAAATTTATTGTGAATGAGTAAATAGGACTATAGGAGATAGAGTGAATAACAAAGAAACTTGTGTGCTTATGTCACCTCAAATCTCGTGGCTTGCTTTTTCATTACTCCCCTGATTAAAAAAGAGTGTCCACTTAACTTTTATTTTTTGATTCAAAGAGGATGTTCACTATCAAATTAAGAAATATTAAACTTATTTTCTTAGATTTGCACTTATAAAGTGTTAAGTGACGGAATCTCAATACCTATTTAATTATGGGGCATTGTTAAAACATTTGAAGTTTCAACAGGAACAGTAATTGACTTATCAGAAGTAGATGCTGGTAGATCTGGATCACCTACTTCATTAGGCTGGTTGGATCTAGCACCCAATGCTCCAATTAATTTAGTCAAATTACTTATTTTTATCTAAAAGTTAGTAATATTTTTTTACAAGTTACGCAAATGGATAAGTGGACACCCTAGGAGGGAGAAACATAATTTTTCTCCTTCCTTAAGAGTCGTCACCCACTTAACAAAGAAGACTTATGTGCTTATGTCACCCACTTAATTATGAGTCACCAATTTTTTTATGTTTAACAATATTTAACATTACGGGACGCCGATTCTATCTTTCTTTTTCAGTTCGATGAGATATTTAATATGACTAATTATTGTACAATTACAAACACCAGAAAAAAACAGTAACATGAGACACCTCTGGGTATGTGAAGACACGTTTGTATTTTGAGAGTCAAATTTGTTAGTTTTGACGTGAATTTGGATATGAATTTTTTAAGTTTTTCAAAAAAAACTTATATATTTTAAAACTATTTACAAAATTCATAAGTTACAATAATATAAATTTCAAAATATTTAAAAGATATATAAAAATTATAGTAAAAGAAAACTCGTTTGATTCTCGAAATTCAAATGGTACTATATAAATTTTGAAGGAAGAAGTAGTTTGTTTCTGAGGCAAATTCAAGATCTCGAATCAGTAGATTCTAAATGGCTATGACCATATAATGTGCTTTTAAATCCACCTCTAATTTTATTGCAACACGAGATCTTTGTGATAAATAGTGTAAATATGTAGTAAAAGAATATTTTGTAAATCTTCTATTTTAGGTTAGTATAGTTTGTATCCTAATAGGACATTGTAACTATGGTATATTTACCAACTCAATCCATGAGAATAATCACGGAATTAATCTCTTTCATGGTATCAGATACTAGGGTTTCTTTTCCTTCTCTTCCGCAGCCCTAATTCTCCGACGTCCTCTACCCACTTTTCCGACGTCTTCTTCTTCTTCTTCTTCGATTTCCGTCCATTTTTCTTGCCTTCCATCAATGGCAGACACCAAGTTCCATCCTGCTTTGGCTGTCTCCAACATCAAGAATCACATCCCAATCATTCTTGAGATGGAAACAGATCATTATTCGGCTTGGGCCGAATTATTCAAACTTCATGCCCGGTCTCACCGTGTCCTTTCCCACATTCTGCCAACCGGAAAGGAGAAGGCTCCTACCACCGACGACGAAAAGGAGTTGTGGTCCACTTTGGATGCCACGGTACTTCAATGGGTATATGCAACCATCTCCACAGACTTATTGCATACAATCATCGAAGAAGACCTATCGGCAAAGGAGGCCTGGGATCGCCTCCGTAATCTTTTTCAAGACAACAAAAACTCCCGTGCCATTGCTTTGGAACATGATTTTTCTCATGTCAAGATGCGGGATTTTCCAAACGCTTCGGCGTATTGCCAACGTCTCAAGACCTTGGCCGATCAACTTAAGAGTGCGGGGGCTCCGGTGACCGACAACCACCTCGTTCTCCAACTGGTGGCTAGACTCCCAGAGGCATACAAGAATTTGGGTACCTACATCCGCCAAAGTAAGCCTCTTCCACCATTCTCCGAAGCTCGGTCAAGTTTGTGCCTTGAGGAAAAGGCGTTGGCTGAAATGCACGATGACTCGCCCGCGGCTATGGTGGCTAATTCCAAACGTGATTTTGATGACTCTTCTCATCTGCAAAATTCTGGTCGTTCTCACCATCATCGGGGCAAAAATAACAACAAAAACTGCGGCTCTAGCGGGGGGAAAAATAACGGCGGTGGCCGTGGTTCGGGCGGCGGCAGTGGCAGCCGACGCCATGGAGGACGCCCCTCAGGTGACCAGCAGCAGTGGCAACAGCCCTTCTCACCGTGGCAGTGGGGTTGGATGCCTCAGTGGGCTCCCCCTTGCCCGTATCCTACCACGCAGTGGGCTCGGCCACAGCAGCAGTGGCAACCGCCATCTTCTTCGTCTGGCCCGAGGTCACTGGCCTAGCCTGGCATTTTGGGCTCGCGACCACAGCAGCAGGCATATGCAGCCGTGGGCCCCCCGACGCAATGGACTCCGACGGATATTGAATCGGCCATGCACACGATGACGTTGAACCAACCCGATTCGAATTGGTATATGGATACCGGCGCCACGTCCCATATGACATCCACAAAAGGTACTCTCTCGTCTTATTTTAATTTGAGCAATCGTAATACTGGCATTGTTGTTGGTAATGGTAATTCAATTCCAATTCGAGGTTGTGGTCATGCTAAATTGCCTCCCCCGAACCCTCCTTTATTGTTAAAAAATGTCCTTCATGCGCCAAAACTCATAAAGAATTTGATATCGGTTCGTAAATTTACTACTGATAACTATGTGAGTGTTGAATTTGATCCTTATGGTTTTTCTGTGAAGGATTTCCGGACGGGGATGACTCTCATGAGATGTAATAGTAGGGGTGCTCTCTATCCATTGTCCACCTTCAAATTTTCCACCAATTCACCGTTGACTTTTGCTGCCTTGTCTTCTACCCGTTGGCATGATCGTTTGGGCCACCCGGGAGCTTCTATTTTGGATTTTCTTAGGCGTAATAAAATCATTGAATGTAATAGTTCTAGTTCATCTAGTATTTGTCATTCTTGCGTTCTTGGTAAACATGTTAAGTTGCCATTTGCTAGTTCTATTTCCGAAACTTTGTTTCCATTTGACATTATTCATAGTGATTTGTGGACTTCTCCAATTTTGAGTTCTATGGGCCATCGTTATTATGTTCTGTTTTTGGATGATTTTACCAACTATTTGTGGACTTTCCCTTTGGCTAGAAAATCTGATGTTTACTCAAAATTCATGGATTTTAAGACCCATATTCTTACTCAATTTGAACGTCCTATCAAGAATGTCCAATGTGATAATGGGAGGGAATATACTAATAGTCAATTCGGAAAATTTTGTGCATCCAATGGGATGTCTTTCCGTCTTTCGTGTCCTCATACATCCTCTCAAAATGGGAAAGCAGAAAGAAAAAATCGTTCACTAAATAATGTCATCCGGACTCTTCTTGCTCATGCCTCCATTCCTCCGTCTATTTGGCATCATGCATTGCAAATGGCGACGTATCTCATTAATATTTTACCAAGTAAGTTATTAGGTCACAAATCACCTTTAGAGGTCCTTTACCAACGGAAACCATCTTATTCTCATCTCCGAGTCTTTGGGTGTTTATGTTATCCCCTTTTTCCGTCTACTACTATTCACAAGTTGCACCCTCGGTCAACTCCATGTGTCTTTTTGGGATATCCACCAAACCTGTTATATCCCGTAATTTTAAACGTCGGATTATTTGTAAGCTGAGGTGGGGCCCACACGTTAAGATTTTTTTTGGAACATGTGACAAGTCATATGAATCACATATGTGAAGTTAAACACAACTCAAGAAGGACCCTTGGGCCAAATCAAAGTGGAAGTCCTCCAAACGAATATTTCTAAGAAAACGTTTTCAGGTGATCTGACTTTTAGGGGCAAAAACGGTATTATAAGTTTGGCATTTGGAAAAATACCAAGCAATAGAAGTTGTAGATAATTGAATTAGCTTTCCAACCATAGGTCGTGGGTTCCCAGGTGACATCGGTACAAAGAGATATGGACGTTTTAAGGTCGAAAGGTCAGTGGACTAGGCCCAACTCGGGATCAATCGAGTTGGCCCAAAAAAATAAAAACGAATTAAGGCCCAAAGGAGATGGGGTGGCCGGCCAACAATGGCCCAAGCCCATGCAATTTTAATTAATTCCCATGTGATAATTAGCATATAAAGCTTAGAAGATTCAAGAAAATAACACAAGTTGGAAAACAAGAACAAAACAAAGAAACAAGAGCAAAAGAACTAAAGGCCATACGGCCATGGAGAAAAAAAAATTGACCCTTTGAAATCTTATCCAAAAAATTATTTTCTTGTGGTATTTCTACTAAATCAAGGGTCTTTTACAACTTGGTGTAATTATTTTGGAAGAAAGAGCACTTGTTTCTTCAAGTTGACAACTTGGTCAAGTGAAGAAGATTGTAGAAAAAGGTAAGAATTAATCCCTTTTTATTATGTTATGAAGGTTGGTTTATGTTGTAGTATGTAGAAATGAGTAGAATTTATGGAAATATGGAAGTTTACAACGTGGGTGTGCATATATGTAAGTGGACATATATGTATATTGTTGTATAAATAATATGAGTTGAATTTTATGTTGTATTCTAGTTGTGGCTATGGTGAAATTTATATTGGAAATGAAAGTTGAATAAATTTGGTGGAAGTTGGAAATATGGAATGTAGAAGATTATGTCACTTTGGAATGATTTTGTGATATAATGGAAATGAAGTTGTTAAGATGTGAATTATGATTATGGTTGATGAAATTGGAAGATGGAAATATGTTATGAATATGTAGATTGAAGATTTGAAGTTTTGGATGGATTATGGTGTTGGTGGAAAGTTTGTATATTTTGTATATCTTGTGAATATTTGGTAGAAATGATATGAAATGCTTCCGAATTATATTGTAATGATCTTGATTAGTAATGAATGTAAAAACATTGAGATTGGTTTGGAAATGTGAAGTTGGAATGAAAGCTATTGCATTATGTTGGAAAGAAGACTAGTTGTGTTATATTGTGTTTTGTAGTCATGGTTGTTGTCATTGTGTTGATAGTTTGGCCGGGTTGAATTCCCGGACTGTTGTTGATTAAAAATTGGCTAAGTTGAATTTTGGGAATGTTGTACGTATAGGGGGAGATGCTGCCCAAATTTTTGTAGATAAGTATTGGTTAAGATTGAAATCTTAAAGCCTTACAATTAACATTTGGTAATTGTGACCAAATTGTAGATTTTGGCGAACTTGAAACTTGATTTTGGAGACGTGTATGAAGCGGAAAAGGTATGTAAGGCTTCACCCTTCCTTCTATGGCATGTCTTAGACGTAATAAGTTGGATACGAGCCTCGGGGACAACTCCATTCTCCGGAATCCGCACCTAAAGTTTTCCCTTTTTCATTCAGTAGAATTGAATTAGAAATTGTGTAAAATATTGGAAAAACTTCCTAAACATCTGGAACTGGCATAAATATGACCCGACTACCTTAAAATCCTCACAAGTGACGTCATGAAATATAATGTACGTAAATTTGGTACGCCGCCTCATTTGACCCGAGGTGGGCCCATTGTTCCCGGATTTTCCCTATTGCTCCGTTTGACTTATTTTGGAGTAGAATCCAAAGGAAACTTTTGATCCTCGTTCCGATTATCAAACGATAAGTACTGTACCATTCTAATGGAAATATGTATATGTATAAAAAAAATATGTATATGTATATAAGATATGTAAATGTATATAAAATATGTATATGTATAAAAAAATATGTATATGCATATAAGATATGTAAATGTATATAAAATATGTATATGTATATAAGATATGTATATGAACATGGGATGGGGGGAAGGGATACATGAGGGAATGGGAAGGGAAACATGTTTCATTGCCACCTGGTCAGCTGGCTTATCATCCTGGACGCGGGATATATGGGCGAGCCGGTATTTCGGCGCTATGTGGGCGAGCCGACATTGTTCGGTGCTATGCTATGACATGACATGCTATGCTATGATATGATACGCTATGACATGCTATGCTATGACATGATACGCTATGACACGCTATGCTATGACATGATACGCTATGACACGCTATGCTATGACATGATACGCTATGACATAATATACTATCATATGATATGCTACGACATGATATGATACGACACGCTATGAGATGATAGGATATAATATGATAAAACACGACACGATATAAACCCTATTTTCTATGCCTATGAAAAAGGAACGTTTTAAAAAGGGAAGGACAAGCATGCACGGTATCCGGCCTGAAAGGGGTGTTCCTACGTACAGGTCACTTTCTAGCCTCATTATATGTCCTACGACCTCATGATATTGTTAATCGTACTCTATGTTCCTGCTTGTATTATCTTTTATGCCTTACATACTCGGTACACTATTCGTACTGACGTCCCTTCTTGTGGACGCTGCGTTTCATGCCGCGCAGGTCAGCAGACAGGCGGGTTTGATTCTTAGGAGTTCTACCAGCGGCATTTGACAGCGCTCCAGTTGTTCCGGAGCCCCAATTCCTTGGTACTATTTTGTGTACATACTCGGGCACGACAGTACTCGGCCCCTTTCTATGTATATGTGTACTATGTCTAGAGGCTCGTAGACAGATATGTACAGTTAGATGTGTTGTATTTTGGAATGTTCACGTCGCCGTATAACGTGATAGCAAAGTTTACTAGTCTATGTTTACGATGATGCTACTAATGTTAATGTTCAGTAACGAAAAAAAAAATATGGCACAGTTCCTACGGCCCGCTGAGAAGTAAAGGTAAAACGATAGATAAGGGGTGCTCGGTACAAGTATCGGGTACTCGTCACGGCCCCTAGTCGGGTCGTGACAAAACCATCGTGGCTTCAAATGTTTTGATTTATCCTCAAATAAAATCATTATTTGTCGTCACGTTTTATTTGATGAGACTCAATTTCCGTTTTCCAAAATCCATACTCCGGCTCCCACCTCTTATGACTTCCTTGATGATGACCTCTCTCCTTACTTGATCCATCATATTGCCGCCAACCCTCCACCGCTGCCCTGTCCCCCTCCGTCGCTGCCCGTGACACAGGACCACGCCGGCCCCTCCCCACCTGGGCAGCTGCCTCCATCGTCCTCTACGCAGGACCAGTCCGCCCCTCTCCCCCACCAGCTTCCCACCACCCCGCAAAACTCGACCATTTCTCCACCTATCCAGCCCAATACCCACACACGCATGGTCACTCGTAGTCAGCGCGGGATTTTCAAACCCAAGCACCCATTTAATCTACATGCGGCGGTTACCAAGTCCCCCATACCTCGTAAACCGTTGGATGCGCTACGTGACCCGAATTGGAAATTGGCCATGGATGATGAATATGATGCTCTTATTAAAAATAAGACGTGGGATTTGGTACCCCGTCCACCTAATGTGAATGTTATTCGGTCTATGTGGATTTTTACTCATAAAGAAAAGTCTAATGGTGATTTTGAGAGGCATAAAGCCCGTCTTGTAGGTGATGGCAAAACACAGCAGGTTGGCATTGATTGTGGTGAGACTTTCAGTCCGGTCGTGAAGCCAGCAACGATCCGCACTGTCTTAAGTCTAGCTCTATCTAAACATTGGCCCATTCATCAGTTGGATGTCAAAAATGCATTTCTTCATGGCGAGCTCAAGGAGACGGTTTATATGCATCAGCCTATGGGTTTTAGAGACCCATCTCGTCCCGATTATGTGTGTTTGTTGCGCAAGTCCTTATATGGGCTTAAACAGGCACCGAGAGCTTAGTATAAAAGATTTGCTGACTTTGTTTCTTCCATTGGTTTTGCTAATAGCAGGTCTGACCACTCCTTGTTCATCTATCGCAAAGGGCACCACTTGGCTTACATTTTACTATATGTGGATGATATTATTCTTACTGCTTCTTCAGATGCTCTCCGCTGTTCTATTATGGGCCTTCTTGGCTCAGAATTTGCTATGAAGGACTTAGGTCCTTTGAACTATTTTCTTGGCATTGCGGTGACCCGTCACAAGGGTGGTATGTTTCTATCACAACGAAGTTATGCTACGGACATTATTGAACGTGCAGGAATGTCTTCGTATAAGCCTTCTTCCACTCCGGTTGACACTAAACCGAAGGTCAGTGCCTCTTCTGGCGATCTGCGTGACGATCCCACTCATTTCCGGAGCCTTGCAGGTGCTCTTCAGTATCTTACCTTATATTTCTTATGCCGTACAACAGATTTGTCTTCATATGCATGCTCCACGAGATACGCATATGCTTGCTCTTAAGCGGATTATTCGGTATATTCAGGGTACTCTTGATCATGGTTTGCATCTCTACTCATCTTCAGTTACTGATTTGGTTTCATACACTGATGCTGATTGGGGGGGATGTCCAGACACCAGATGCTCGACGTCGGGTTATTGCGTGTTTTTGGAAGATAATTTGATATCCTGGTCATCTAAGCGCCAACCTACTCTTTTCCGCTCTAGTGCGGAAGCAGAATATAGAGGGGTTGCTAATATTGTCTCTGAATCATGCTGGATACGTAACCTCCTCTTGGAACTACATTGTCCGATCCCTAAGGCTACTTTAGTTTATTGTGATAATGTCAGTGCCATTTACCTGTCAGGAAATCCAGTCCAACATTAGCGCACCAAGCACATTGAGATGGATATACATTTTGTTCGTGAAAAGGTGGCGCGCGGCCATGTCCGTGTCCTTCATGTTCCGTCCGGATATCAGCTCGCCGATATTTTTACTAAAGGACTGCCACAGGTCTTATTTGAAGATTTTCGGGACAGTCTCAGCGTTCGTAAACCTCCCGTTTCGACTGCGGGGGTGTGATAAATAGTGTAAATATGTAGTAAAAGAATATTTTGTAAATCTTCTATTTTAGGTTAATATAGTTTGTATCCTAATAGGACATTGTAACTATGATATATTTACCAACTCAATCAATGAGAATAATCACGGAATTAATCTCTTTCACTTTGAAACTTCAAAGTTGAATAAGAGTTCATTTGGGAGCAGATGCAATAGCCTGAAAGATAACTTTGAATTTGGCGAGCAATTCATCTCTTGTAGGTAAATATTCCTTGTTTTCGCTGCAGTTGATATATTCATCTCTCCACCGACAAAAATTTGGAAACTTTTCTCTTGTCACCAAAACAACTCCAGATGCTTCTTCAAGGGGTCCTACCCAAAGGGCCGCAACATTTGCAGCAATATCAGCATTCAGCAAATCCAAATTTATCACCCACAAAGAACTTCTTATCCTTGAGCTCATTGTCAAGAACTTTCAGCATCTCACAAACTTCCTCTTTACCTTTGTCTTGCTCCTCTCCTTTGTTAAAGAAAACTTTCTCTATTGCTGGCGCCTGCAAATTATAAGTTTCAATAACAATATTACCCAATTCTGCATATAGGAATATACTTCTACTACAACAACAATATTCAATTCTAAGCAAGTCTGAAGTTGGAATCCCGTTATAGGACTCTTTACCAATTAAGATCGCTCTAAGTCCAATATTATACAAAAACCAAAAATAAAAAGTACTAGAAGTGCACTATATTTTCCTTGGCATGAATATCTCACAATCTATGACTCAAGAAAAACAACTAAAAGTAAACGTACAAATATGACTAAAATATATTTCAAATTAATTGGAGTATATAGCGGTGAAAAGAATTTACCTTTTCTTCAAAAAACATAGCCCAGAAACGAGCTATAGCTCGGTCATAAGGGTCTTTAGGCAAGATGGGCGGGCCTTCAAAGGTCTCATCAATGTATTCTACAATTACCATAGACTCACATATGGACTTTCCATTGTGAATAAGCACTGGTATTTTCTTGTGAACAGGATTAGATTCAAGAAGCAGAGTGCTCTTGTTTCGTAGATCTTCTTCTATAAATTCATATTTAACCCCCTTAATCTTTAGAGCCCACTCAACTCTGTGACTAAATGGGCTATACCAAAGACCAAGCAACTTCACTTCTGCCATCTCACAACTTTGGTTCTCTGTGTTTTGCTTAACTATTTTTAGGAACTTTATGTGTTGGTTCTGATCACCTGAACTTTGGTCTTCTTTTATAGAAAAATAAGGAAGTAACGCAGGTTTTCTTCTTGGACAAGTTAATTTTCTAGTTTAATGTCCTCATATTGACCGAAGACTTTTACTTAAAATATGTGTTGTGGCTGAAGAGTCCGTCCTTATTTGATTGTTTTACTCTCTCTCCCAAAAAACAATTATCTTCCTTTTCTTTTTAGTCTGTTCTAAAAAGATTGACATTTTTTTATATTTAGAAATAATCTAACTTTAGGCTTAATACCTAAATAACTCTTTAAACTGACATATTTTGTAAGATAGACACTCAAACTTAGCTAATGACCAGATAGATATTTAAACTTGACTCTAATCCTGTTCACAAGAAAATACCAGTGCTATCACAATATCTTCGTCTGATAAATCATTATCATTACCCACAACATAGTCTTGCAAACGGGCTGGTAAATGGTGATGTCTTTGCGGGCGATTGGATGTCTCTGTTTGAGCAGGTTGCGCTAGTTGTTCCTCTTGATGTCTGCTAGAACTTCCTTCCTCAATGACTGGAATTATTGGTTGAGACGTGGAAGGTTTAGGATCCTTCTTTGACCAATCCCAGGCACTCTGCTCATCAAAGGTAACATCTCTACTAATAATTATTTTTCCTGTATCTGGATTAAATAATTTGTAACCCTTTGTCTCATGACTGTAGCCAATGAAAATACACTTTTCTGCCTTATCATCCAATTTCTTTCTCAAAACATCGGGAACATGAGCATAAGCAAGACAACCAAATACTTTTAGATGAGAAATACTTGGTTTCTTACCTGTCCAAACTTCTTGTGGAGTTTTTCCAAAATTAGATCGAGTAGGACACCTATTTAGAACATAAATTGCACAGAGCTTCTGCCCAAAAATCTTTAGGAATATTTTTGGAATGCATCATAGATCTCACATATCCATCACTGTTCTATTTTTCCTTTCAGCCACACCATTTTGTTGAGGAGTATATCTAGCTGTCAATTGATGCTTAATACCATACTTCTTCAAATAATTATCACACACAAGAAACTCAGTTCCCCTATCACTTCTCAATGTCTTAATAAAATATCCACTTTGCTTCTCTACATAAGCCTTGAAACTCTTAAAAACTTCGCATGCATCAGATTTATTTTTCAGAGAATATACCCAAGTCTTTCGGCTGAAATCATCAATGAAAGTAATAAAATACTTACTACCTCCATTAGAAGGAACTTCAACTGAGCACAAGTCTGAGTGGATTAACTCCAATGGTGTATTCGGCCCCCAAGCTTTGCCTTTTTGAAAAGGTTCTCTGTACTTCTTTCCCAAAATACAAGACTCACACCTTCTGTCAGGAAAATCAATAGAAGGCGAACCATCAACCAAATTCTTTCTTGCAAGAAAATTCAAACTCCTAAAATTCAGATGCCCAAAGCGTAGATGCCACAGCCAAGTATCATCACAATTCACAGAACTAAAGCAAGGTAAATCAGCACGATTGAGATAAAGAGGCCATAAACGACTATTATTAATCTTTATTCTTGCAATTAGTCCTATTTTATCATCACTGATAGTTCCCATTCCGTACTTAAAACGCAAATCATAACCTTTTTCTGTTAGTTGCCCCAAACTCAATAAATAGTGATGAAGACTCGGAACATAATATACCTCAGATATAAAATGAGAAGATCCATTTTTCGAAGTAATTGGAATTTTCCCCCTTCCAACAGCAGGCACCTTTGCATTATTTCCAAGTCTTACTGTAGCTTTAAATGATTCATCCAGATCAACAAATAATTCCTTATTTTCAGACATATGATTGCTACAACCAGAATCAATAAACCATTCATTCCCTTTATTTTCTTCAGTCGCGGAGCTAGAAAACAACAATGTCTCTTGTTTATCTCCATAATTTTCAGCCATCTTTGTATGTTCTTCCCTATTTTCAGATTCATTGTACCAACAATCACGTTGATAATGTCCATATTTTCCACAATTATAACAATGAACATTTGATTTATCACGTCTTTGAAAAATTTGATTACTTTGTTGTTCCATCCTGAAATTATTATCATTTCTTTGTTGATAGGAAAAATTACCTCTACCACGGCCTCGATAATCACCTCTACCACCTCGTCCTCTACCTCTGAAATTGTGACCTCGTTGATTTGTTTCAGCCAGATTTGATGTTTCTTCTTTTTCTTTAGGTTGATTCACCTTTGCTTGCAATGCCTCATCTACTGTTTCAGTTGTTTGTTGATTCAGGGACATCTCATATTGTCACGACCCAACCCCGTACGCTGTGACTAGTGCCCGAATTGGGCACCCAAACATACTTATCCAATCCGAATCACATACAAATAGCATATACTGGCACAATTGTCACACGCTGCCTTAAATTATATCAAACTGTCTCAAACGCATTTCAACACAACCATAGACATATATATATATATATATATATAAAAAGCCGACAAGGCTATCAAATGGCTCAACGGCCCCAAAACATATACGAATGCACGCCGACAAGGCTGCCATAGCGAATAGGATCATACAAACACATCTGAACAGAAGTAGGCACACACACCCACAAATACGTCTACAGACCTCTAAACAGACCAATCGAAACATATGGCGGGACAGGGCCCCGCCGTACCCCTGAACAAATATATACATATGTAACAAACGAACATATATACCAAAATGTAGGCTCTGGAATGAGAAGAGCACTCCAAACAGCAAAAGAGGGTGTCCTAAACTGGTGGATCACCAAACTGTGCGTCTGTACCTGCGGGCATGAAACGCATCCCCCGAAGAAAGGGGGTCAGTACGAAATATGTACTGAGTATGCAAAGCAGAAGATACAAAAACAAATCTGAGGCATAAACGAAATAGTAGTACAGAAAATAAGTACAAATCCAATATATCAAAATGTTTAATTTTCAAAATATAAGTCATGCATAGGGTACAGAAAAATATGGTCGCCCGCCCGTCAATGGCGCCATAACACAGCATAACACCAGAAAGGTTTCGAATCTCCGTATCCCCGTCACATATCATAACACAGCATAACGCCATACACAGCATAACCCCAAATATACGTGGAACCTGGCCATCTAACGAATGGCTCGGTAAATCATAAACACAGCATAACTCCGGAGTACATCAAAGCGCGCACGACAACAGAACCGGCCCGGGACTCGGCGAAAGATGTAACAGAATGCACGAGTAGAGTCGTGAGTAGTCATATGCATAAAATCATTATCATGAACTCAAACATAGATAAAATGATCATACTTGAAAATCAAAATAATAGTCACACCAAATTCTTCCAAAAATTCTCCGAATTACATAAAGGAAAGTCGCGGGACCCACGGACGGGTATTGCCCGAGTCGGGCCCGCCTATGGAAAACATACTCATTATACATCATGCAAACTCCTATAAAAATATTGGAGCAATCCGAGCCTTTATGCAAAAGATATGACATTCAAAAATTACGAAATTCTTTAAAGTGAAACCTTTCTATGCAAAGTTCGGAAAATGATTATTTCAAAGACATAATGGTTCATATTTCATCAAATCATACATAAGAGTGCCAAGGAGTATATATAAGGATCATAACATGCTCGAATTTCGAATCTTAGGATTTTCCTCAAGGCTTATAATCTAGCCTATTGAATACTAAGGCATGCCAAAAGAAAGAAGGATTGGGCTTTACATACCTCGTACGCACTCTAAGTTAGCCAATCTAAAATTAATCCCAATCTACGCCTCGGGCTCCCCAAGGTCTACAAATATGCCAATGAATATCACACATTAGTTATAGGCACTTAAGCAATTTATTCCAAACCAACACGAAAATTCTACAGGAAATTCGGCAGCATTTCCCCTGTAAATAGGCCAACCCGAGAATTTAACTCGTCCAAAATCAACAACAACAACAACAATAACCAACCTAGAAACTCCAACAACCAATCCGAAAGGCCATATTACATTAATAACTCTCTTCTACACCATTCGACAACATTCAATTCAACGGCTTACATTCAAGCCACAATATCGCTCATACATTCAATTTCCAACCCGAATCCTTACCAACAATATTCAAGAACATCCTACACAATTCACATAATATTTCCAACAATCCAATAATTTTTCCCACTTTGGCCGAAAACAGTCCCCAACCGAGAACAACCCCTTTTTAACACATTCCTCATTTTCAATTCATGATTTGTATCGACAATTCACAATATAACGATATCATTTTCATGGATATACAAATTACGTCAAACGCACAATAAGCCTCAAATCAGTCCGCACAGTTCACCATATCATTTTGGGACATTAAACTCTCATTTCCAACATAAAAGTCATCACAACAACCATTAAAACGCTAAGCGACATTAGTGTGTTCTTTGGCATATAGCATGACCCATATTCATCTATCACTACACATATACATATATTGATGATTCTTAGCCATCCTACACACTACAACAATTTAACATACTACAAGGAATTTATTCAACAACCCAATCACAATACCCATTTACACGGCTAGCACACCCATCACACAACCCACTTCCAACATACAATATTTCATGATTTCATCCATATTAACATACTACAATATGCATAAAACATTTATAACCCATAAAACAATATCAAAACTCACCTTTCTTCTTCAATCCACAAGAAGGCTAGGGTTTGCAAATGGCCACAACGAATAGTTGAATGACCCAAATAACACTTCCATGCTACTTAGGGACCTCAAAATAGTTGATTCGAACCAAAGAAATAATTTTTGGATGGCTAGGAATGAAGTTGGGTTTTTCTCCTCTTGGCCGTGAGCTATGGGGGAGTTGTTCTCCAATGGCTTGATATTTTATCTAAGTGTTGAAATGGTAAGAAGATGACTTAAAAGTCAGCTTTTAGTTACCACAATATTTCACCATGTGTCCATGGCCCACACGTGTGTTGGACCAATTAAAATTGGCCACAACATGTGTGGGACCATTTCCAAAGCCACACGGCTAGGACCCCATTTGTGCAAGATTTTTAAATTTCCAATTTTACACCTTTGGTCCCAAATTTTCTAAGTGTTCAAAGCCAACAAATTTCATGCACACTTATGCCTCAAAATAAGAATCAAAGGTCAAAAGTCCCGACTTCAAATCCCGGAATAGTCTTGGCCCTAACTTATCATAGTTAATCCGGGTTGTCCCAAAGTATAAAAATACGGGATATAACACATATGTCACCAGTTCACCTTCTAAATCATCAAGTGTCAAAGTACTAAGATCTTTGGTTGCCTCAAGAACTATCTTCTTAGTGTGAAATTTTATACTCAAGGACCGCAATATTTTTTCAGCAACTTTAACTTGGTCTAATGCTTCTCCATTAGTCGTCATATCGTTGACAATATTAATAACTCTTGTAAAGAATTCTTTGATAGACTCTGTAGGTTTCATTTGGGCCAACTCGTACTGTCTTCTAAGCTCTTGCAATTTGACTTTTCTTACATCTGCGGAACCTCGATGTGAATTCACCAAAATTTTTCAAGCCTCCTTTGCCGACTTTGCATGTAAAAATTTATTGTACACATGCAATTCGACCTTGCTGTCAAGGTAGAAACGTGCCTTATGATCCAATTGTCTATTTTTCTCCAAATCTTTAGCTGCTTCACCAGTCAATGTTGTGCCTTCTGGGGTTTTCACGAACCCTGTATCAATAATGGACCATATTCCAACAACATTGAAAAAAATCTTCATCTGTTGATACCAACTCTCAAAATTATTTTTGCCATCAAACACAAAAACGGGACAATTTGGTAAATAGGGAATATCCATATTCTTTTATATGTGTCGGATCTCACACGAGGCTTTGGTCGGATCTCACACAGGCTCTGATACCAATTTGAAGGAAATAAAAATACTCAAAGGAATAATATAAACACAAGTGAAAGACTCAACAATGACTATATAGAATAAATTTATCAAACTAAAGAAAGAAGGTAGGAGGCTTTACTTAATAACTCAAAACTCTTGAATCTCACTACAATTAAAATATGTGACATAGCATCCCTATTTATAATACTAGAAACCAAAATAGACTAGGACTAGAAAAACATATTCTAATATGGATTTTGATAAATAAATCCTAACTAGACATGAATTAATAAACTAAATCTTAAACAACTTAGGTTTCCCACTCTTGATTTATTTCCTACATATTTGACACCCTTAATCTTGAGAGCCCATTCAACTCTGTTACTATAAGGGCTATACCAAAGACCAAGCAACTTCACCTCTGCCATCTCACAACTTTGGTTCCCTGGATTTTGCTTTACTTATGTTTAGGAATTTTATGTGGTGGTTTTGATCTTTTGAATTTTGTTCTTTGTTTTATAGAATGAAAATAAGGAAGTGTCTTTGTTACCAAGCAAATGCAACTTTTCTTCTTTGACAAATCAATTTTCCAGTTTGACGCTCCCATATTGACGGAAGGTTTAGTAAAGAAAGCCGAAGGTTCTATTCAACTAGTAAAGAGTTAGCCGACCCAAATCAGTAGATGCATGGTCTGAATTGTCAAAGGCTTCTTCCTCTGAGGTAGGGGTGTTCATGATACTGTAGGTTATGGTATTGAAAACTTCAATTTTTGATTTTAAAAGTAATATATCATGATCATATTAAATTAATGGGTAAGATTGTGATTTTTTTAAGTTCGATTTCTGTAAAATGCGAGCGGTAAGTGGGTAATCATAATTTGATTTTGGTTTTTTAAGAAACGTCTGAACTGTGTCATATTAAATCTTACAGATAGTGAAACAATCAATCTAGAAGAACACATAGTTCTCTCAAGATTCTCCACTATTTGTTTCACTATATGATAGTGTAAGATCGTACCTAAATTATAGAGAAGCAGAATGCTTCAACGAACAATCAAGAATCTCTTTCGAAGTTCTTCTCAGAGAAGAGGAGAATATTTTCTTTCAAAGAGAGGTTTTTCTTTCTATTGTCAAGAGAAGAAAAACGCACAAAGTGAAGAAGAAGTTCATGTTAGGACTTCTGTATCTGGCTCCTCTCCATCTGTTCAGTTCCTCCGATGCTATCCTAAATGAGTTACAAGTGTCCTTCTAATTGTCTCTCTCTTCCGTCCTTCATTCTCGTTGAAAGTAAACCCCTTCCTTAACTATCCAATCTCTTCGAAAAGTAGAACAAGAAAATGCAGATTGCTAACACAATATCAATCTTTCCCCTCACTATTTTCACACAAAAGAAAACACATTTCATGACAAATCTCCTTATAAGAAGAAGAGAATCTAAAGGATGCACTTTGGTTAAAAATTTTCAAAAATCCGGCAAAGAGGATTCATTCAACTGCTCTAAAGCTTAGTTTTGGCGAAAATGGAGATCGACAATGCTTTGTTGTCTTTTTCGGAACAGAATATTTTTCAAGTTGGAGTTTCATCTTTTGCAATATAAACTCCAAATGAAGAACCCAGAAAGTGCGTGAAAATTGGAAAGAAGGAAAAAAACGGTTGATGCACTTGGATGCAAAAGTTAGGGCTTTCTCATTAAATACATAATCTTTTTTTTTTTTTTGGGATTTTTCTTTTCTCTTGTTGTATTTATTAATATATTCTTCACTTGAGGCTACTCACTCCGTTTCAACAGCTTCTTTTGAGATTCTCCCTATTCGTTCCAATTATTTGGTTTACACCGGTAATATTGTAGCTATTTGCTTTGTTTTCTGGATTTATCTGGTAGCTAGTGAAGGGTTTCTGGTAGCACCGTAGTAGTGGAAGGCAACCAAGAGACAGGAGAGAGAGGATAAACTAGCAATATTACTTACTAGTGTATTCGCCCGTGCATCGCGCGGTCCTAAAAGTGTAGGAGAGGTATCAACCCAGCCCATGAAAAATGATAATAATTTCTGCTGGATTGATAATAAGAGGAAAGAGAAGCCCAAAGAAGATGAACTTGTCTGAAAACATTCGATGCTTCCTAGATTGAAAATAATCCTATAATACTCATTTAGGATTTATTCTTAGCCATTGGATGAGCTTCATCAACTTTGAATCAAGGCTGTCCAGCTGTTAAAACTGTACAGAAATATTTGATGGCCAAAGTTCACACGTGGAAGCTAAATAGATTTTATTAGCTGTATTTACTTTTTTCCATTTATTAATTATAGAAGTTTGTTATAGCTAGGCTAATAATATTTAGACAGGTGTACATGATAGGAATGTATAGGAAGGTTCCTTTATTTCTTTTACTGGTATATATACATGTATCAGGCAACAATGAATACACAAGAAAAGGAAGGAAATTTCTAAATCTGTATTGTCTTTAATTTCTAATATGGTATCAAAGCCTAGGGCTAAAACCTTCAATCATTCCTTCTTCCATTCTCTGTCATTCATAAAATTTTCAATCAACTACAATGAGTGATAACAATGAAACTGTTGTGGTTGCTGGTACTCAGTCTTCAGGCACCCTCGTTGATTCTTCACACCCTCTTTACATCCATCCTTCAGACTCACCAGGTATGTGCTTGGTGAGTTCTGTCTTCAATGGGAAAGGATACGGGGGTTGGAGAAGAGGGGTCCTTATTGCTTTGTCAGCCAAAAACAAAGTCGGATTCATAGATGGTACCATCACTCAACCTGCTGTCACTGATGAGACTTTCAAATCATGGACAAGGTGCAATAATATGGTTATATCATGGATCTTAAACTCCCTCTCAAAAGAAATAGCAGAGAGCGTGCTTTACTCTAAGACTGCTAAGGAAATATGGACTGATCTTGAAGAGAGGTTTGGTCAAAGCAATGGCCCCCAACTCTATCAACTGCAGAAGGAGATCAGTGAATTAGCACAAGGAAACTCTGACATTGCAGGTTATTATACTAAGCTTAAGAGACTTTGGGATGAGCTTGACAGCTTAGACATATGTCAACATTGTACCTGTGAATGTTCTTGTGGAGGGAAGAGTAAAACCCTCAAGTCACAACAGGATGCAAGGCTGATTCAATTTCTTATGGGTCTGAATGATGCATATTCAGGTCCCAGAAGCAGCTTGCTGATGCTTTCTCCTTTACCATCAGTTAATCATGCTTATTCTCTTCTCATTAGGGATGAGAAACAAAGAGAGGTGCAAGTTTTTCAACATCCAGGTTCTTCTCATCAAGGAGAGACTGCTTTCTTTGCTGCAAAACAACAGTATGAAGGTCAAAAATTCAATTATGAAAAAAGGGATAAGTATGATCCATATAAACCTCTGCTGTTCTGCAATCATTGCAAGAAACCAAATCACACAGAAAAAAATTGCTATAGACTCATAGGCTTTCCTGCTGATTTCAAATTTACTAGAAGCAAGAAGTTTCCTCCTCATGCAAGAAGTAATGCAGTATTTTCAAGTGTAGATGGAATTAGTCAGTCATCTGGAGATGGGAACAAGCCTATGACCCAAGATCAATTTCACTCATTGTATCAACTACTGCAACATACTAAAAATGGAACTCAGGGTGCTCAAGTTACTGAGGACATTGCTGCTGCTAATACAGCTGGTATAACTACCACTATTCTATCTCTTACATCACTTTTAATTTCTATAAACTCAGTATTTTGGATACTGGACTCAGGTGCTTCTGAGCACATGACTTCAGATCTTTCTTTACTCTTCAATCTCACCACTCTTCCTACGCCTATTTTTGTTAACTTGCCTAACTCTCTCAAGGTTTCAGTGCATAAGACAGGTTTTGTTAATCTTATGCCAGGTTTCATTCTGCAAAATGTGCTACTAGTGCCCAGTTTCAAATTCAATCTACTTTCTATTCACAAGTTATGTACACAATTTAACTCTATCTTATCTTTTACTTCTTCTGGTGCATTTTTACAGGCCCCTTCCCTGAAGAGGCCAATACACCTTGGTAGAGTAAAGCAAGGAGTCTACATATTCCATTCAGTCAGACCTTCTCCAGTCAAGCCTAGAGTTTCAGCTTCTATTAGCAATAGTTTTCCTAGAGTTTCATCTTGTAATAAATCAAAAGTTGTTTCTAGTTCCAATTCCACTATTAGTGGTCCTTTTATTTCCAGTTTGTTTTCAGCTTCTGTCATTTCCAATGTAAGCTTATGGCACTCTAGGTTGGGTCATATCCCTATTTCCAATATGAAGAATATTTCATCAATTCAGTCTATTTTTTCACATTTCAATGATTTACCTTGTGATATTTGTGCTAAATCTAGACAAGTTAAATTACCTTATCCTTCCAGTTCCATTTCATCATCTCACATTTTTGATTTAATTCATGTGGATACTTGGGGACCTTACAAAGTTCCTACTCATGATGGTTTCAAATACTTCCTTACCATTGTTGATGATTATAGTAGGGGGACATGGACTTTTCTTCTTAGCACTAAATCTAATGCATTCAATATTCTTAAACATTTTTTTGCCATGACTGAAAGGCAATTCAACACTAAAGTCAAGATTATGAGGTCTGATAATGCCTTAGAACTAGGCAGTAGCACTTCTTCTTCTGAATATCTTTCTTCTATTGGGATTATTCATCAAACGAGTTGTGTTTCCTCTCCCCAACAAAATGGGGTTGTTGAGAGGAAACACAGGCATTTATTGGAAACATGCAGGGCACTTCTATATCAATCTAAATTGCGTATTTCTTTTTGGGGTGAGTGTCTTCTAACAGCAACTTATTTAATTAATAGGTTTCCTTCTAAAGTTCTTAAACTCAAAACTCCTTATGAAATCTTATTTGGACAGCCTCCTTCCTATTCCAATCTAAGGACATTTGGGTGTCTATGTTATGCTTCCACTTTGCCAGTTCATCGATCCAAATTAGATCCCAGAGCCGTCAAATGTGTATTTTTGGGCTATCCATATGGAAAAAAGGGATACAAGTTACTTAATTTAGCTACCAATCAGATTTTTACATCCAGAGATGTTATATTCCATGAAACAATTTTTCCATATCCTACGCAACCTGCTTCTCCACCTGTTTTTTCTCACTCAGACTCACCTGCTGAACAATCTATTCTTCTACAACCCACTCCCATTCTAGAACCAACTCCCCTTGATCCAATTCCACAAATTTCTTCCCCTCAATCATCTCCGTCTACTCCTCTGACTTCAGAAATTATCTCAGACACATCAGCTTTACCAGTTCCTACTCCTTCAATTCCATCTTCACCTACTTCTATCATCCCTCATGTTATAGAATCATCAATCCCTCCTAGACAATCTACTAGGACTCATCACAGGCCTAAATATCTACAGGACTATATATGCAATTCTGTCCAGCTTACTGATTTAACTTCTCATTGTTTTACTTCTACTCTTTCACCTCATATTCTAGCTTTTTCTGGGCTTTCACTTTCTAATCAGTCCCTTCTCAAATCAATTTCCTACATTTCTGAACCTACATCATTTTCTCAAGCGTCTTTACATCCAGCTTGGCTAGAAGCAATGTCCAAGGAACTACAAGCTTTGCAGTCCAACAACACATGGGAGGTTGTTGAGTTACCTCCAGATAGGATGGCTCTCCCTTGTAAATGGGTGTATAAAGTAAAATACAAACAGGATGGTACAATGGAAAGATTCAAAGCGCGATTGGTTATTCGAGGTGACATACAAAGAGAAGGTATAGATTTTACTGAGACATTTTCCCCCGTGGTTAAAATGACTACAATAAGGTGCTTATTAGCTATTGCAGTTAAGAAAAACTGGGGTATTTCACAATTAGATGTTGACAATGCTTTCTTACATGGTGATCTACAAGAGGAGGTTTATATGAAATTTCCTGCTGGTTTGTTTCCTCCTAATCCTAATTATGTGTGCAAACTAAAAAAGTCCCTCTATGGCCTTCGACAAGCATCTCGACAGTGGTATGCAAGACTCACTGCTGCTCTTAGTTTTAAGGGGTATTCTCATTCTCTCAACGACTATTCTCTCTTTTTCAAACAATCAGCAGACAGGTTTTCCATTTTGGCAGTCTACGTGGATGACATCCTACTTACAGGGGATGATCCAGATGAATTGGCATCTCTTAAGGCTTTTCTTCATTCTGAATTTCGAATTAAGGATTTGGGGAATGCTCATTTTTTCTTAGGTATGGAGATAATCAGGGAACCACAAGGTATAATATTGAGTCAACGTAAATTTACCTTGGAGTTGCTCAATGAATTCAATTGTCTCAATATGAAACCAGTCTCCTCTCCCTTGGATCCTTGTTCCAAAATTTACCAAGATACTGATGATTTATTGCCTGATCCAACTGTATACCGGAGACTTTTGGGTAAACTTAACTTCCTCACACATACGCGACCAGATCTCTCTTTTGCCGTTCAGAGGTTGAGCCAATTTATGCAGTCCCCTAGCAAAATTCACTTTGATGCTGCTATCAGATGCCTTCGTTATCTCTTACTCAACCCAGGACTTGGCATTTTTCTCTCTTCACAACCTTCATTTCGTCTTCTTGCTTTTTGTGACTCGGATTGGGGAGCTTGCCCCGACTCTCGTCGATCCGTCAGTGGCTATTTTATAACATTGGGTGGTTCTCTAGTGTCGTGGAAATCCAAAAAGCAGTCTTTAGTGTCACTTTCATCCGCAGAAGCCGAGTATCGATCAATGCGTCGTGTGGTGGCTGAAATCACTTGGCTAGTCCGTCTTCTCACAGATCTTTCAGTTCCACCTTCACTTCCTGTACCACTTCACTCCGATAGCCAAGCGGCAATACATATTGCGAAAAATCCGGTATTTCATGAGCGTACCAAGCATGTCGACTTGGATTGTCACTTTGTACGCCAACAATATCTTGCTGGGCTCATTTCCCTTCAATTTGTTCCTTCAATTGCTCAGTTAGCCGACATTTTTACAAAACCCCTTTCTGGTCCAAATCATAACTCGATTTTGGGCAAGTTGGGGGTTGTTTCATCACCTCCCTCCAACTTGAGGGGGGATGTAGGAGAGGTATCAACCCAGCCCATGAAAAATGATAATAATTTCTGCTGGATTGATAATAAGAGGAAAGAGAAGCCCAAAGAAGATGAACTTGTCTGAAAACATTCGATGCTTCCTAGATTGAAAATAATCCTATAATACTCATTTGGGATTTATTCTTAGCCATTGGATGAGCTTCATCAACTTTGAATCAAGGCTGTCCAGCTGTTAAAACTGTACAGAAATATTTGATGGCCAAAGTTCACACATGGAAGCTAAATAGATTTTATTAGCTGTATTTACTTTTTTCCATTTATTAATTATAGAAGTTTGTTATAGCTAGGCTAATAATATTTAGACAGGTGTACATGATAGGAATGTATAGGAAGGTTCCTTTATTTCTTTTACTGGTATATATACATGTATCAGGCAACAGTGAATACACAAGAAAAGGAAGGAAATTTCTAAATCTGTATTGTCTTTAATTTCTAATAAAAAGCAAATAAAAAATACGTTCATAATTAGCCTTATTATTCTTTTAAAAATATTAATTAGTCCCACTACATAATTCTACTTTTGATGGTCATATACGATTCTACTATTGTTTTGATTGCTCTTTTAATGAAGATAATTTATTGAAAAAATTATTTAAATCGGAGCATATGACCTTAAATAAGTAAAAACTTAATATCAAATAATAAAAAAGAAAAAAATGGTGATATAAAAATGTGGTGATGTAAGCCTTACATATATTGCAAATCCTTTTTTCTTCCTCTACTCAAAGAATATTGTTCAGGTGGCAAATTCTCCACGACATTCTTAATCCAATGTATCGCTTACAAACTATACATATGACAAGTCACCTCAAGATAATTCAATTTCAATTTATTTTCTTTAATTTACTATTTTCTGTTCTTTTACTTCCTTAAGCTTGTAGATAATATAATTGAATTAACGCCATTCTTCTTTTTTAGACAATAAAAATAAACTAAGAAATAGAAAATCATAAAAATTATAATACATGTAATATTTACATCACTTCACCTCATATTGATATCCCAAAATTAAATATTGAAACCTACAACACTTTTATGAGAATATTCTTAATTCCTGATTAGTAGATCACTATTGTCGTCATTTCTCACTGAAATTCATGCAGAACAGTCTATTTAGTATTGAAACATATAGCACTTTTGTGAGGATATTTCTTAATCTTTTTCTCCCCATTTCCTTCCTTTTTTGTCGTCTACGGCTTATACAAATTATATTTTTTTTATGCATATGTACATTGTAGTATGTCATTTCTTCGTGCTAAACAATCTATTTTAATGTTTGAATTCAAAATTATATCTTTGAATTCAAAATTATATCCACTCTTTCACAACTTCCTTTTGTCAAATAAATTAATAGTGTAACTCCAAAAGCAGTTTAGTCTTTTCCTTAGAAATCAAGCACAATAATTGTATATTAAAAAGGATAAGATTAATTCACCAACCGAAATACATTCGCATTTTATTTCAATTAGTTTCAGCAATTTTTTCAACAACCACCTAAAAACGGAAAAGAAAGAGCAGATAGTTTTCTTAAAATGAAAAGATTCGTAAATACCTATTTGTTATAGCCTGTAATTCCTGTATGGGTATTCTTCTAAAGCTTTTTCTGAATCACATCCTAATCTCGTCTTGTTTTCAAAATTTTATAGAACCTTTTCGTTTCACATGCATGCTGATTGTTGGATCAATATTCACCCTAATGTTTAATATTTATAGTAATGAAAGAGTTTTGCAACATTAATACAGTAATTAATGCAATATTATTATGTTGCTTACTAATAATAAATGTCTGCCATTGGAAATTCTTAGAGAAAGCAAATGACAACACATTAGTATGACAAATACAAACAGTACTCCACTGCAAACGGCAACAATGGGAAATCAAATGGACAACTTTAATTTTAACTTTTATGGGAATTTAATGTGTGGCCTTTTAAAAACGTCTAATGAATGAAAATGAAGAGGTAAACAGAAGCAAAAAGTTAAACCAGAAAGGCGTGACTTTTGAATTTTGATTAAGGCAATCATTAAGGTTATGTAATGTAGTTGCTCCGTCATCTTTAGTTAATTTTAATTTTTAATCAGAAAAAATGAGGTAAAAGGCCAAAAAAATGACAAAAAAGACAAATACTAATGCTGATCATAGAGAGGTGTCACATCACCTCTTCTATGCATAGCTTTATTATATATATAGATTGGCTCCGCAAAATGAATCTGGTCCATTAAAAAATTAAAACATTTAGCGTAGCATTAGAGAAACTGGACAGATCTTCTACTAGAGGGGAGCCATGTCCCCCCAGTACATCATCCAATACATCATCCATCCATTTGGTCCAGTACATTGGTAGTTTTATGACATCTGTCCATTTAATGATACAAAGGGTTTATATTAATTTAATTAAAATAACCCCTAAATCATGGTTAAGACCCAATTGACTTACCAATGATTGCCAACTACCGAAAATATTGCTAGATTTTGGTTCTGGTTGGAAAGAGATTATCTTACCATGAATAGAATTCACTCAAGAGAGAAAAAATACAAGAATCATCGAACAAGGAAAAATCAATTCACTTACGAGGTACAACTATGACAGAAGATCGCAAGGAAGAAGAAAGTTAAGTTGATGAGCAAATTCTTTCTAGAGAATAAGTGGCAGCATTAAAACAACTTCTTCTTCCTTCTTACACCATATTTGTTGCTTCAAACAGTGAATCTTGTAGCGGAAAGAATGTCTATAATGTGTTTGATAAAAGGTCTTAATTGGACCATTTGAAAATATTAAGTGAGAAAATGGGATCCTTAAAGCACACTGTAAATTGAATAAACCCTGTTTATCCTAAAAAGAGTACAATTAAATTTGTTTATGGTTTAAAGGATAAATGAATTGATTTGTTATAAATAATGAATAAACAGCTAATAACAAGTAAGAAAATCAAGTTAATAAGCCAATATAAAGCAGAAATGGAATAATTGAGCCTCAACTTGTATGATCCTAAGAGCTAATTCTTTGATAAGTTTTCCTCTGGTGGAGCACTTGCACGACTTAGCCTTTGATAAATAAGTCTGATCCGGAGCAAAAGAATAGTGAAAATATTCAAATTATAAGGACTGGATTGTAAAAATGACTGTAAGATATCATCAACATTGAGCTGCAGATTAATTCTACAAATGAGTAATAAAAGACAACAAATGCAACTTTAATTCTAAAGTGTAACGTTTGCTACGAATTTGGACTGGTCATATAACGTTTATCTTTCATAAATGGCCTGAAGCAACTAGTCTGGAAAGGTTGCTCCGGGTTTATTCGGGACTTCTTGTTCCGACCAAACAAAATAACTAAGCAACATTTTAACTCCAATTGCCATATGTTCCATTCCCATCATGCCACGTGTCAAGCTTTATTTTGTCATGTATGCATATAGTCCATGGCACGGCCCAACTCGTAGGTCGAGCAGGCACTCATACAAACCCCCTGGTGGGCGAACCCTTCCCTTATCCAACATCCATTCCAACATAAGTAAAATAAATAAGAGGAATAAACAGTCTCATAATATAAATAATTACTAAAGCGGAATACTAATACATAATCCCTCGGGATCTTATCTGAATCGTACAAGAGCTAGTAATACAAGTCTGAATAATATAAGTCTAGAATAATGATACTGTCTTTGAATAGGGAATAAGACAAGTAATATAGTGGAGTCTCTGGGCAGCAAGATCCATTCAATGCTCATCTTGGAAACTGTACAAGCTAATCCTCGGGATCACTCACGAGGTGTGGAGGAGGAACCTGCTACGAACTCTACATTCAGAAAAGAGTACAACAATTATTTCACATATATGAAGAAAGAAATCAATAAATAGGCATGTAAGCAGTCAAATATCGTCATTAAACACATTCACGTAAGACTTGCAGTAATATGAATCACAATAGATTTCAGTAGTCTACAGTCATAGCCTAGGGAAAAGCACTAGTCCTCGAATCCATTAAGTGTCTAGGTAAGTAATTAACAAGCACACAACTGTTACGGTTCGCATTTTCGAAAGCGGGGTTAGCGCTTGGAAAAGCTACTACGAGTTTGTTGGTGCTCTTTCGGACTTTGTTTTGGAAAAGAGTCGCCACCTAATTTTTAGGAAATTAGAAAAAGTAGTAGTGAAGGGTTTGTTCAAATACAATGAAAATCCTTCATAATCCAGAGTTCTAGGTAAGGGTTTTCCTGGGGAAGGTGTTAGGCTCAGACTCATGTTTCTTTGTAATCTAGGGAAAAGGACTCCGGAACATGTTGTGGTGGCAAACTAGTGACTCGTCAATCATTCTAGTCGTCTTGCCAAACGCATGTTGGATCCTACTTTATTATTATACTATGAGATCAATCATTGCTTAAAAAGAGGGATAACCTTTCCGGATGAAGCATGACCTGAAATTAAATGTTCTCATCGGCCCAAGCGTAGCATCTGTTCAAATCAGTAAATTGATCGAGTGTAGCAATCTGTTTTCATCAAGAACATATAGCAGCAGCCATTTCATCACATATAACATATGCTCCTTTTTGAAATAGGCAGTAGCTCAAAACAGCAGCTCATACAAGACATCAAGATGAGATAGGTTATCAGATTATTCAAAGTAGTATGAATAACTCATCAAAATGTTGCAAGTGCAACGTTTGGCTTTCAAGAATGCATCAACATATGAGTCTCAAAGTGCATCAAAGGCAGGAACACCTGGCCTTAACAATTAATGTGCAACAAATCTAGTCATAGCAACAGGTAGCAGCAACAATGGAAGCTATTTGCCCTCAATATTATCTCAAGGTGCCACATCTTTCAGCCTAAAAGAGCAGTAACATTTTGGCCCAAAGTGCAGCAATTTAGGAAGAATAAGTAGCAACAACAAGTGCAGCTAGTAGCAGCAAAGTAACGGTAATCCCATAAGAGTATCAGTAGCAAAATAGGCCTCAAAGCTCAGCAATTTGATCAAGGCATTAGCAGGCCAATAAGTCGCAAGGTGCTGCATTTGTTTCTCGGGGAAAATAACAACAATAGTTTGCTATATAGCACTCAGGAATAGTATTGATTTGCAGCAGAGAGTTTATAAGCAAATGTACGTCAAAGCATTGCTACCAGCCCCTCAAATTGAGCAGCTTAGGAGGTATAACAGCTCACAAATACAGCAGCTCCATATAACAACAAAGGTATTAGGATGTGTATCAGCAAATTAACTCTAAATGTTGCTCAAAAAAACCCAACAGCAAACAGCAACCACTTCATTTGAAGTTTAGCAGCAACTCAAGGGCATTTGGGATTTGAAAGTTCCCCAAGTCATACAAAGAAAAGAGAAGGGTGAAGGATGAGTATCAATAATTTCATATCTTTCGACAATAACTTAAAGGAATACTAAGTAATCAATCATTTGAAGTAATTATTAAGGAACAAAGACATCAAAACACTTCAGTGCTTTAAAGAGAAAACAAACTTAAAGGCTGCTCAAGAACATTAGACTAAGCATCAAATTAAAAAGATAAGATAGCAAAGGGGGCTATCACCAGCAGTGTTTCCGATGCCGCACAAGATCAAAAGGTTTCTCGAACACCGGGCATGGCAGGCTATCGAAGGAGGGCTAAAAAAATCCCTATGTTTGCCTTAGCGTTCAACCAGTAAGATAACAACAAACCAGAAAAAGATTCAAACCAAACTAGTAAAGAACAATCTTGGTTCATGGTGAAATCACATAGAATTTGGAATACTCTTAACACACTTAGAAGGTAAAACAGATAAACAAAGTAGGTCCAAGAATGCTTAGCATGGGTTCAAACTTATTGTTAAGAAGAGAGAGATAGACTAGTTCAAAACTAAGCATGCTAGACAATACAAGGACATACACTGACTTTTTGATTAAATTATCTTTTATCCCTTTAACTAGAAACCAACAAACACATTTCTTATCCTCTACAGAAAACAACATTAAACGTGTGAGCAGCCAAAACATGTGTGCATGAATTGACTGGGGAAAGGAGGGACTAATTTTGAGATGTAGAATTGGCTAAATTTGAGTTGCTAAAATTTCCCTTTGTATTTCAATTGTAGCATCTTTGTGAAAACTAACCAACTCAGCTTAAGTTGAATTAAATCACAGCCAAGTCTTTGAAATCCAGCCAAATTGAAGTAAAATTAAGATGAATTAATTATCTAATTAACTAATTAAGCTTCTTGACTTTAACAAAGTAAAATAATTAATTGAAAAAGAGTTTAATTATAGTATTCAAGTCATGAATGACCTTAATTGGCAATTACAATGGGTATTTAATTAAAACCCTGTGCAAATTGATTTTCGAATTGATAAAATCAACATAATCTATACTTAAAGTTGTATGTAAAATATATATAACATATATATTAGTGTAATATTCCAATGAAATGGCAAATATCACCAAATGTTGTTTTGGAAAGTTTTTTTGATTTTTTGAGAAATTCTTTTACTTTGTTTGTGATTCAAGAAGATTGACTATTAATTCAAATTTTTGGAGAGCAAAAATTGGGTGTCAACAACAGCCCTTTCATTGTTCGGGGATGATAGAGCCGTCCCTGAGCAAAGAAATTTGACAAATCCGAATTCTGTTCGACCAAATCAACTCATCTCTTAAGTTAAAAGCGCATGCAGTTTTGAAAATTATGGCCAGACCCTGGTCTCTGGGTTTCTTACATATCTCAGGCTGTATGAGAATTCAGGCCACTTGTAGTTTGACTCAAATTTTTGAAAACTTTCGAAGTTGTCCCAGTGTCGAATTTATCAGACTTGAACTTAGGACTTAATTAGGGGGAGTTTGGATTATGACTGAGCTCTAACAGTAAGTTCGCCTACATATCCTTACCCTCGGGAATCAGGTTGTATGTAGTTCGACTCGATCGGTAGAAAAAGATATTCCTTATGCAGAAGTAACCTTTGGTTTGAGAGGCTTGCAATTTCTAAGTTATGAATTTGGCATGCTTCACACTTGTAATTCCTTGCACGGACATAATTTCGTATACTTTAAGTATGTCGTCACCTCAATTTTAAAAAAGATTGATGATTCCCCAATGTAGATACTGGGCGCGAAACTCAAACATAACAACTCTTGTCTTCTTAACAGGGTGGTTTTGACACAAAAAAATACCTACATGCCTTCTACAGGGGTATAGTTTGAATGGTGATGAAAAGTGATCCTCAACTCTCGCCCAAAGAGTCTGCTTCTCTCTTCTATAATGTGCCCCAGTTCGCTGTTGAGAAAGAGTTCCACGTTGCTCCGCATGAGTCTGGATCTGGTTCAGCCGACCTGCACTTTCTAGAGGCTCTATACCTGTTTCCATGGGTTGACAGCATTGCAGATGGCCCTTGTGGCAGTTTGTATGAATGGCCCTTGTGGCTATTTGTATGAATGACCCTTTTGGCAATTTGTATGAATGGCCCTTGTGGCAGTTTGTATGAATGACCCTTTTAGCTATTTGTATGAATGACCCTTTTGGAATGTTTGTTTGAATGGCCCTTTCGGCATGCAGATGACAAATATGGCCCTTGCGACTGGATGATCTTTCTTTCGTCCGTAGTATGGGTTGTGACCCTCGTGACCGGATATGCCCCTTTGTCTTTGTCATGACCCTTTTGGTTGAATATGTCTTTACGCTCATTCATTGTAACCCTTTTGGCCTGATATGCCTTTTCCATTCGCTCTTTGTGTGACCCTTGTGTTCAGATAGGTCTTTTTTGTTCATTGTTTGTATGGCCCTTGTGGTCAGATATGTTTTTTCTTGTTTATTTGTTGAATGACCCTTGTGGTCAGATATATCTTTTCTCGTTCATTTGTTTTATTGACCCTTTTGGTCCAATACTTCTTTACCATTCATTTGTTTTGTTGACCCTTTTGGTCGGATGTATTTTTACGCTCATTGTCCTGACCTTTTTGGTCGGATGTATCTTTGTGCTCATTGTCCTGACCCTTTTGGTCGAATGTATCCTTGTCATTAATTCTTTGTGACCCTTTTAGTCCACTGCGCCTTAGTCATTTATCCCTCTTATTCCCCTTTGGTTAGTGGTGTCTCTGTCATTCATCCATCTTGTGACCCTTTTAGGCAGCTAGTTCCTTCAATCCAATGCGCCTTTCTTTCATTTGTTGAACCTCTTAGTCGGGCATGTTTCTCATTTTTTCCTTGTGCTATTCATCTCTCTGGGTCGGATGTATTTTCTGTCGTCCATCCGTCTTGTGTTCCTCTTGGTCAGATGTGCCATTTTTGTCCTTTATAGCCCTCTTTGGTTTGATTATTTCGCCACTGTGGTGCTTTGTCCTTTAATATGTCCCTTCTGGCTAGACTGTGCCGCCCTTATGGCATTTTGTTCTTCTGTGGCCTTTTTGGCTAGACTGCGCCGTCCTTGTAGCGCTTTGCCCTTTGATATGACCCTTCTGGCTAGACTGTGCCGCCCTTATGGCATTTTGTCCATTAATATGGCCATTCTGGCTATTGAGATGGGTCGTCACCCTGATGCCCTCAAGTCTTACTCTAATTACCCCGATGTTCTGGCGCCGTTATCTTCACGGTTTTTCGAAAAGTTCACCTCTCGGTTGTTTAAAGCTACTGGAAAATCTAAAATGAACTGGTCAGTAGAAAAATGCAGCGTAGTAGTTGTAAAGCCTTAAAGATGAGCAAGTCGATTTTGAAAGGAGCAATAAAATAATTTAACTAATTGTTTTATCATCATTACGTTGTATCTCACTTTGGCAATTAGCGTCCCATTTGCTGGCTAGCGTTTCACCTTGGTGATTAACGTTCTAATTTATCGGTTAGCGTCTTACTATAGTGACTAGTGTTCCGTGTTATCGGGTAGCATTTCACTCTAGTGACTAGCATCCCATTTACCGGTTAGTGTCTCACTATGGTGACTAGCGTTCCGTGTTACCGGGTAGAATTTCACTCTAGTGACTAGCGTCCCACTTTATCGGTTAGCGTCTCACTATTGTGACAAGCGTTCTGTGTTACCGGGTAGCGTTTCACTGTAGTGATTAGCGTCCCACTTTGTTGGTTAAATAGATAATAAATCCCACCCCCGGGAAAATAAGTAATAGATCCTATTTGCGGGTAAACGATAAATTGAAACACTGAAAACCCTGTGTTCTATATGGTTTATGATCCCTCGATGATGTGAGTGGACAAATGCTATCTCTTGAAGATTTAGACCGCCATTGTCTTCATCTAACGACCTGTCCATGCAGCCATAACACTGACGCCTTTGAACATACGACAACTACCTTAAAATCTTTACTCAAAGGAAGCGGTTAGTAGTTACTCCTCACTTTGCCAGCAACTTTAGTAAAAAATAATCTTAAATGAGCTTTAATGGCATATACGAGACCGTTGAGCACCGTTTGTTTGTTGTTGAGGTGTGTATGTCCCTTTCTAAGGTGGATGAGCACGTATCCATCCCTTTCTAAGGTGGACTAGCACATATTCATCATTTTTTAAGGTGGATGAGCAAGTGTGTTAAAAGTACATATCCCACTTGCGGGTAAATAACAAATATCTCAATTTCGGGCAGACAAGTTATCCTACTTTCGAGAAAATAGTAGATATTCTACTTAAGGATAAAAATAAATGGAGATATCTAGAACCATGTGTTTGACATGGTTTATTATTTCTACGATACTTGCTGACGTGGAGCGAGTTGTCCCAACTTATGGTCAACGAAAGTCATCGGTGACTTGGCGTAGACTCGGATTGTGCTGTCTGATGGGATTTGTTTGATGTCTCTGGTCCTTGTTGAAAACTTGATTTCCATTTCGTCTAGCAAATCGAGCGTCTCTTCAGTTTGATCGAGAGACTTGATGCTTGGCGGCGTTCCTTTGTCTTGATGGGCGCTTTTGACAATGTCATTTCGTAAATCGCTACGCGTTGAGGAATTATTTCGAATGGTAGAGGCTAAAATAGCTGATTTTGGGATGTCACGTAAGGTGCGTCCCTACTTTGTTCAGATTACATGAAAAAAAGGGGAGAGGTTTGTTAGAAGCACTTTAGACATCTGAGAGATTTGATTGGATACCAAGTCGCCCCGGTCTAGGTTGTGTCGACGATCTCTTGTGTCGAATCTTGAATTGGAATTTTGAGACCCTCTCTCAAAAATTCTGCTCTAGTTAAGGGTTCGTGTTGGCTAACTCTTGTGCCGAGTTGTTGTGAAAGAATTTTGAGGTCCTCTAAAATATTCTCCCCAGTGTGCAATATGCGTCGATCTTCTTCTCTTGTCAACTTTCTTAAAGGTAGGGTTGACGTTGGTTGACTCTTGCGTTGCTTCTCGCATTCTGACTTTGCTACTTCCTCCCAGGATTCGTGTCTCGGAGGTTCTTTAAGGGTTTCTTGGGTTTTCTTTCGAGACGACCGGGCTCGAAAGCACCTATGTATCCTGTCGCAGCAGGAATAAGGTCGAACGTAGTTCGGATAGGGGAAATGGTGTTTTTCCTAAAGATGTGACCAAGTCCTATAAGGACTGCCTATGTATCCCATCTTGGGAGTCAGGTCACTGCGTAGTTCATGTAGCGAGGTAAAAAATGACTCTTTTGCCCAGTGTCAAATTATGTTTTTGAGACTGGGATAGTGTTTGCGAATCAGAATGATTTCAAAAATCCATGAGTTGTGATCGGTTCGGGCGGATTTGTGTTGCCCATATGTACCCCAAAGACTTAAGCCGAATATAGAGACACGTGGTGTTCCACATTCGAGCATAGGGAAAAGAGGCTTGTAACCACTTAATTATAAATGTGGCCGGTGACACACTCATAAGTAAGACTTTACATGGACATAGTTTCCACATTGCATTGAGGGCGTTGTCACCTTGATCTCTGAAAGAAAGAGGATTGAAATTGTCGTAGTGTTGAACTAAATTTGCACTAGACACTTGTGTTCTTAAGCATGTGATTCGGAAAAGATACGATTTTTGAAAGGCGAGCACCCTATGCGTCTTCTGGCATGGATGGGGCCGACATAATTTTTGTCTTTGTTAGGGAGTTATGCATCCCTCTTTTGCATGCTGGCTTAGTTCTTGACGTTGATTTGAGGTTCGTCGCCTTATAGCTTTCTTGTCCTTGTTGATTTGAGGCTTGTCACCTTGTAGTTTTCTTGTCCTTGCTGACTTGAGGCTTGTTGCCTTGTAGCTTTCTTGTCCTTACAGACTTGAGGCTCGTCGCCCTGTAGCTTTCTTTTCCTTGCGCTCGCAAAAACTTTCGTTAACGGGATAATGATTGATTCATGTTGATCCCATTGACAGTGTGATGATAGACTAGTGGTGACAGGAATATAAATCCTAGAAGAAGTGTTGAGAGAGTCGAGGGCTAAGTATCCAATTTAGGGACGTAAAATAAGGTGTGTCCCTTTTTTTTTATTCCGTGAAAGGAGTTGCTTCTTTGACTGGGTCGTTTCGGAGTTTCAACAAAGTTGTTGAACATTCTGAACAAGTTGCCTCAGTTTCTTGTCCTTAGGGTACTTGATTCAAAATGTTCGTGAATGAAAATTCGAGGATTTTGACTAATTCAAAGACAAAACCCAGATCCGTTTTGACAGTCCGTAGTTTGAAATAGTGGAAGAATGTACCTTTATGTAGGATTTCCTACATATCTTGTTGTAACAAGAATCAGGTCTGCGTAGTTCACAACTGAAACTAATTCTCCACGGGAGGGTGGATGGAGACTGGTAGCGTCTGAATAAATAACGAATGGAGATTTTTGAATGTTTTGACATTTGTAGCGTAGACCATGCGTGGGCTAAAATGGATCGTAATTTTAGTTTTTTGTAAAAGAAACACTTTTGATGGTCCCCACGAGTCAACCAGAGAATCTCAAAAGGGAAACTGTATTAGTCCATCGGTTATAATGGACAAAGCACTCATTTTTCCTGAGGCAGAATAGTCCAGGATTTGGTTAAAATGGAAGATTTTTTAAGACGACCTAAGGAGCTAACTGAATGGAGAGGATTTTGACCATCTGACTGGTAAAGAAACTACCAGGCTTGTAATTGATTGGTTGTATGCCACTAAGCATACATGTGTATCATCAAAGTGTGTGGATAGTGGTGTTTTAAAAGGCATTGTCAGGACTCGCCCCGAGGCTCGCCTCGGGACAGGGCAGTGGTAAAATGCCCTGGGGCTAACGTGCGGGGCTTAGTTCCTATGAGGCTTACGCCCTAAGTGCCCAACCGTACGTCCTAAACACGCCTAACGCCCAACGCCCAGGGCTCGCCTAACAGTTCTTACACAAATTATATTTTAAATTCCTTAATTAAAATCATTCACCCTCATAATTGTTTAACAAAATAATGATACTTAATAGTTTTTCATCTATAGAAATAGAAGATTGGGTGTAATTCATATAACAAGTCGTTGTATTGGATATTTATTATTTGAGAACGTCGTGAGGGTGAATATCACTTAATTGTTTTTAAAAAAACACATAGCGGAATTGTACATTTTCACTTGTCATTGGTCATAAGTCCTATGTATCAGAATTATCATATAATTTTATTTTTTGTTCATGAAGAAGTTATGTTTTAATTGTAATATTGATAAATTTTATTGATTATTTGCTTATAGGGAGATAAAATAAATAGTATGATAGTAATAGTGTTTTAAGAAACTGTGTTTTTTTCCGTGTTTGAAAGTTAAAATGTTAGAATTGTTTTGCATTTCATAATAGCTTTTATTTCATTGTATTGTTTATACTTGTAAAATTATGTTATATATAATTACAAGTTATAAGCGATGTATAATGGATTGCTTTGATCATTTATTTGTGAGGATGCGCGCGCTCACACACACACACACATATACATACATACATACATACATACATCCATATATATATATATATATATATATATATATATATATATATATATATATATATATATATATATATATATATATATATATATATATATATATATATATTCATTCATTTATAGTTTTCTTTTAAATTTTTATATAATTTTACCTATTTAAAAATATTTATTGTAATTATATTATTTTAAGAAATACTAAAAATTAAATACCCATGGGGCTTACGCCCCGTGCCTCAAGGCTTACGCCTCGTCGAGACGTATGTAAAACGCCCCGCCTTACGTCCCCGCCTTTTAAAACACTGGTGGATAGACAGTGATACCAGATTACGAAAGCTCCAAACAAACCCAGGAAATGGGCCTGGAAAGCCCAATCACACAAATGCCTTAATAATTGCTACCCAGGTCCGGATTTATCTCTTATATTAGCTTAAGTCTAAAATGGGCCTTGTTATATTTATTCTGATGGGCTGGAACACTTAGGTTCGTACCGTAAGCCATTCAGACACTAAGTATTAAAGCCTATGGTGATTTCTATCCCATTTTGACATGATATATACTCATATATTGTCTGATGTACTTCTATATACACATGGTATAGCATTCAAAATACACTTTGACACGTATATCTAGTGTACTTACCTTGCATACATCTAACTGGATCGCCTCTTATTAAGACCTATGTATACACTTCTTTGTAACTTAAGCAGTTTTCACTAATGCCCCTTTCGAGTCATCTAATATCAGTCATTAACTTAAGTTGATTGTATTGAACTGGGCTGCAAGCAACTCCAAGTCTTTCTAAGCTTCCCTTAAGTATTTGATTCTACTAACCGCCTAATTAATTTCCTTTTTAGGAAATATGGTTCTCAAACTAATTCTAAGGCAAGTATGGACTTAATGTCACGACCCAACCCCGTGGGCCGCGACCAGTGCCCTAGCTGGGCACCTATACGTACCCGATACCCAAATTAGCATATTATCAGAATAATAATATAATAATAACATTAGTGGATGCTACAGAATTTAGCCGAAGAGCAGACTTGGCACATAGAAGCCGATAAGGCTATCATAAAACAAAACATCCCAAACATATGTACAAAACCCACACAGATGTATCCACAGACCTCTACAGAACATAACATAATCATAAGACGGGACAGGGCCCCGTCATACCCTGAACAAAGTACATATCCCGATAGCAGTAACAGACTGTACCAAAAGATGGGCTCTGTAGAAGAGAGCGCCCCAAAATAGCAGAAATGGGATCCTAAACGTGTGGATCAGCAAACCTGTCGTCTGTACCTGCGCGGCATGAAAACGCAGCCCCCGAAGAAAGGGGGTCAGTACGAAATATGTACTGAATATGCAAAGCAGAAAGTACAGGAATCAAATCATAATGGTTACAGAAAATGTGTACAGAATCCAGAGTGTCAAATGCATATTTCCAAAACAGACAGAATGCGTACAGAAACATATGTCATATCATATCATACCCGGTCCCTGCCACGGGACTCGGCAGACAGAATGTGGCCACCCTCCCGACGCTGGTGCCACTATACAGAGAAATCAGAAAAAGGGGCGTGGCCCCGTATCATATAATGTCATATCAAAATGGCCATAACAGATCAGATCAGAATAGGCGGACATGGCACATCATACTCCACAGACCCATGTACGCGTATACCTGCCCCCTCACATCGGGACGCGGCGAACAATGCAGAGAATTACGCTTGACAACATATCCTGGCCCGGGCTCAGTGTGGGAAACATTGGGACATCCACGAATGGAGTAGTGAGAGACTAATGCAATTTAAAAATATCATAAGTATTTTCAAAGACTCGATGAGGCGTAGCAAAGACAAACAGATCAAATGGAGTCAGACGGAATCAGAATTAATACAATTCGGATATCATAATAATTTACAGAAATATAACTTTACTGAAGTCATTCCGAGTGTCCAAATAATTTATAAGATTTAATAAAATATTTAAAATAATATTCGTTAAGCGATTAGTAGGGTAATTAAAACATTTCTTTCAGAAATCGCTTAAAAAGGAAGCTTTAGCATATTAGGGGCAAAACCGTAAATAGTGGGCCCGCCTCGGGACAAATAAGGCGGCGGGCTCAAATTGTGCCCTCTAAGCATATAGTGTCACCTAAAGAGGTTATACAGACATTCTATGACTTTCTGAATAATTTAGAGCAAGTTTGCATAATTTCAGAAAAAGCGTATCAAAGAGGTTCAATTCTACTGAAGGAAAAACTGAAATTTTGTCTTGCGGATTCCGAGGGCCAAGAGGTCCTTCGAGGCCCGGATCCGACCCTAATACACTAAGGGCATGCCAAGGGAAGAATTGGTTTTGCTTTACATACCTTTCACGCTCCTTAAGCCTTTCCAATCTCACTTCCCGTTTCGTCGAAAAACTGCAATTGGTCAAGTTTACCAATTGTGAATTATTAATGCCATTATTTCAACTTTAAGCATATTTGGCTACCGAAATTTCGGCAGCACTTCCCCTATACATATGACACCCCGAGAATTCAACTCGGCTATAAATCATCAACAACAACCCAAACGACAACAACAATATCAACAATGAACATTAAAAACACAAATATCCTTCAACTAATCATTTTTCTCACAAGTTGACATAATCTTCAATTCAACCCAACTTTCAACTAAGATCAATAATTTCATATTCAACAACCATCATGATCATCACCATATAAATCTAAAGACATCTCATACCATTTCCCTTAGGATATACACTTGATATACATGATATACACTTTTCCGCCAAAAGCATAACTTATGCAAAACATCAAATCTTTGGCATATAATTTCATAACAAGTTTCCAACTTCCAAATTCATCAATGAACATCATAATTCACAACCAAACACTTCGTTTCCTTAATGTCGGAAAATCATACTAAAACGACATAAGTGTTCACATTCCAATTCAACACAAACTTATATCATTCTAGCTTAATTCACATTACAAACATCACAATACCAACACTCCAACACATTACACAACTTGATTCATATTTATTCCAAGACCATTACACCACACGGCCATATGCTCATTTTGCAACATCAACTAAATTCATCCAACTTTCAATTCCCATATGCATTTCATTACAATCATGACTAGATTATAACATAAATTCAACACATAGAGGCTATATATGTAGTATATACCCACGGCCACACACTCACACACACACCCACTTTGCAAACTTCTATTTCTTCATACAATCAACACATTTCCATAAACTACAACACAATCAAAACTTCATAACACAAATAAAAGGTAGAAATTCTTACCTTTTCTTCAAGTTTTCTTCACTTGGACTTGTGTTCAACTTGGAGATTCTAGAGCTCCCCACTCCAAACCAACTATACCAAGATGCAAAGAAACCTTGAATTAGTAGGAAATCAACAAGATTTGAATTTTTGGGACAAGATTTTTGAGGGCTAAATTTGAAGGGCAAACCCGAGAGCACCTTGCTCTTCTTTCTTGTTCTTGTTTTTTTTTGTTATGCTTATCCTAAGGCTTCAATTGTATATATGTAGTTGAAGTGCTTGGTCACATGACCAAGCACATGACCAACTAAAAATGGGCTTGGGCCAAGGCCTAGCATGGCCGGCCACCCTTAGGAATTGGGCTTCATTTTTGCTTCACATTTTACAAGCCCAACAAAGTGTGGATCGTATTTTGCAATTCCCGAAACTAATTTCCAAAATTCCAAAATTACCCTTAGCCTTGTCCCACACTTTCATGACTCTATTCTTTCATGCATAACTCCTATGTTCAACAAAATATCAAATTGACCTTATATCTCAAGAATCCAATATAATTCAAGTCTTTCCAAACGTGTGAAAACACGGGATATAACACTTAATCTTAGCAAGGCAATCATTCATCATTTATCAAACCAACAACAAAAGGATACTCAGCTTCACGCAATCCAAACAAGTATCAAATTGAATACAAACATTCGTAATCAATATAAGTATTTCATTTGAAAGCTGGATAGTGCAAGGAAGAAAATTACTGAACTAAAGTTGTCTACAAAATTGGACATAAAAAGTAAGGTCCTTGAGCCTACTCAATTTTTTGAGACTAAGGAAAAACTCATTTAAGGTTTTTTGCTTCACCCTGTTCCCTTTCCCAAGTTCCAAAAAGTATGAACACTAAGTGAACTAGATAAAACTATAATAACAGGTCCATTTTCAGGATAAAGCAGCTATTTTATACAAGATATAATTCACTTTAATCAATCCTTGATTAAATGATAGGAAATGAAGGTCAAATGTGTACATATGACAAGTATTGCCCCATAGATTTATAGGGCAGGTCGTGACAACCTTTTATTTGGGAGAATGATATTTTGAACCAAGATTGGTTCTTTCCCAATCTCCTCTCCAAGGTATCTTTAAAAAGACTTCCCTTTGCCAAGTGGTTCACAACTTGCATACCTGCACTCATGACCCTCTCATCCTTTCATTAAATCAATCCTACTATCCTTAAAGGTGAGACATCTTGATTTTTAGAACCAAATTAACTTAGAGTCTTCAAGTAGACTATTCTGACCAATCTTTAGCCAACAAAACCTAAAAGGATCCTATATTTTAGTGTCACGATTTTAACAAAATCCCTCTAAGGTCTTATTAACCTCTTCCTGGTCAACTAAAAGGCTTTTGTGGGTCCCATGATCATAGGAATATAACTCAAGGGAAAATGACTTCAAAGCCCTAAAGAAGAAGCAGTACAGGGTGGGTCATCACCCCCAAACCCTTTCCTGATGACTAGCTAAAGCATACAAGTAGTTCCGACCTCCGCCTACATTGCCAGACTTAGCTGTACCATGCCCTGACTAGGCTTCAGAATTTCGAGAAGCTATTGAATTAGTGAACTGAGCCATATTACCGGTACCCACATTATCCTGAGAATAAGAGTATGCTAGCCTAAAATTTTGTCTCTTCTAATCATTCCTGAACTTTGGAGCAGGGGCACTAGCTGCAGATGGAGCGAATCCTAATGATATGTTCCTGCAAAAGTTCTTGCCTCCACCTCCCCCATGACTGAAGTTACCTATAGATTTAGCTATTTTTATTAAACTCTCTGTCTTTCTCTTTCTGAAGAGCTTATTTTTCTTTCATTCTATCCTCACTACACTGAACAAAAGCGACCATCTTGGTGATAGTCATCGTCCCATTCTGACCAGCAATATTCGTATCACCATGTAAGTACGGTATAAGGCCTAATAAAAACTACCTAAGGCCCTCATATTAGGGACTATATACTGAACATAATTAGCCAAGGAAACAAACTTGAGATAGTACTCATTCACACTTATACCATTCTGCCCGAGTCTCTCAAATTCATAAGCCTTCGCCTCTCTGACCTTAATCGGTTGGAAGTGGTAAATGAAAGCATCTATAAACTCATCCCAAGCTGCTGGAGATGCATCCTCCCCAAGGGGCTGTTCCCACATCTTATAGCAAATATGAGATAAGCTCCCAACTTTGCTACTTCTGTCTCGGTAGCATGCATGACAAGAAAGACTTTCTGAAGCCCATTGATGATGTTTTATGGATCCTCCAACTTAATAAACCTTGTGAACACTGGCGACTTTATATTCACGAATTTCTTGGTCCTAGAACTGTTCGTCCCTCCACTAGCACCTGGGCTACGAGCTATTTGCAGATGTTGAGCTTGGTTAGCAGCAATTTGAATGAGCAGCTGGATAGCTCCCCTAACATCCATGTCAGTAGCACTGGGCTGCGAAATAACTGTAGGACGTACCTCCGCAGGCCCTTCTACAACTGGGATTTCTGTCGAGGGCACTGTAACCGGTGCAAGCCCCTAAGCCTCGGTGTGATCTTCCTGAGTCCAAGAGTTCTCAGCAGTTGCTCTTTGGCTAGTAGTTGATGTCTTTTTGGTGTACTTTCCTTTTGCAGGCATTTCCTGAAATACGTAATGCGCACGAGTTAAAAGGATTCCTTAAAGCATCGTTCTAACTATATGATCTAGAGCACGAAAGAAGTGAGACAATCCTATATGTCTTGGTGGTCAATTGCTTATATGTGTGGGCGTTACAAAAAAGTGACCCCAATACACGGTTTATCAGACTCTCTACGACACTTAATGTCACGACCCAACCCCGTGGGCCTTGACTAGTGCCTGACCTGGACACTCGTATACGTACCTGTTATATATAGTCAAATTGAAGCTAAAATCATTGTGGAAACTTGCAAAAGAACTCCAAAGGTTCATAACACCATCACATATACATATATCCAAATAACCGGTCTCCTGGGGAGTCCCAACTGATCATAAAATAATATGATACGCAAGCCGACAAGGCTGCCACAATACATCAACATGATACGCAAACCGAAAAGGCTGCCACAATACATCAACATGATACGTAAGCCGACAAGGCTGCCAATACATATCGTCACCATACGCAAGCCGACAAGGCTGCCATTACAGAAGGGCATATCTATAGCATATCGTATAGACACAACTGAACAAATTTATCCACAACCCGCACATATGTCTACAGACCTCTAAGAGTATTAACAGTGACATATGACGGGACAGGGCCCCTCCGTACCCCTGGATAAACATATATATATATATATATATATATACATCAAAGACCTGAACCAAAAGCCTAGGCTCCGAAACAATGGAGCACTCCAAGACAGCTGAGTAGAAGTCCTAAGCTGGAGGATCGACAAATTGGATATCTGTACCTGCGGGCATGAAACGCATCCCCCTGAAGAAAGGGGGTCAATACGAGATATGTACTGAGTATATTGTTACACCTCGTAGTCGTGTACGTGAAATCTATTGGGAATTAGTTGGTTAAGTCTAGACGTGGCGCATTCATCTCATGGTTACGCGGGTTTGAGTTCATATAATAATCTAGGGAAGACTCGGGGACCAAGCAAATCAAGGAAATTAAATGTGTCGAAAAATTTGAAACAGGATTTTGAGTCAACTTTGGAGGGGTATATCTCTATGAATATTAGGAGTTTTAAGGTGTTTCAAAATTCTAAGATGAAGTACGTCGAGTCTAGTTTATAATGCAACAAACCTCTCGTCGATCGGATATCGGAGTAGGGAATTATAGACGTTACAAACTGAGCCGACAAGCAGAACAACACTGCTACACTACTGTAGCTACAGTGATGCGGCCAGCCCCTATAAAAAGGTCAAACCCTCATTTTTTTCATCCAAAAACACTCTAAAATGTTCCAGAAATTTCAGCTCCAAAAAGGCTCTTAAATATTACATAGAAGTGAAGATTTGAACAAAATTCTAAGCTACAAAGTACTAATCGAAGTCCGGATAACGTATAGTCGCGAGTATCATATCGTTTTGTGTTGAAGCTAGATTGGAAACAAGTGGGTATTGAAGATCTTGCCACCTTGGTGAAAAATAAGGTACGAATCATTTAATCTTTTTCTTATTAACTTTGATTAAGGAATAGTTACAAGAATAAGAGTTGTAGTTTGTTGTTTTGATGTTGTTGGCTTATGGATTGAGGTTTGAAGAAGATTGAGTGAAAAATACATATATTTGTCTTGTAGAATGTTATGAATGTTGTTGTTGATGTTGTTGGTATTGTTTGGAAGTTGTTTTGAGTATTTGGAAGAAGTCGACGATATAGGGGAAATGCTGCCCAAATTTTTATAACCCAAATTGGACTTCCATAAATTGGTGCTCATGAGTTTATGGAAATATGCAAAATTAGTCTTCCACAATTAATACTTATAAGTTGATGGATTTATAATGAAGGTGTGATTAATGATATCGTTCTCGATATATAGGCTCGAGTGAAGGGCACGCGTCGATATAAGGAATTCTTAAGTGGTGGCTCGACGGATAAGGTATGTAAGGTGTTCGTTTCCCTCTTTCTTTGGCACGAATCCAATTTGTACATAAACACGAGCGTTCCATAACAAATGTCACTTCATTCCTATGCTTGAAATTTCAATCTTAAGGTCTTGTTGTTTGATTGGTTTGAAGACATTATTTCGCTCATCGTCATCGATTATTCCTTCGGACTCGAGATGAATTCCATAAACTATTCGGGGGTTAACAACCTTATGTCACCCCGAAAGGCCAAGAATCAGACCCTTGATTTCTCATTCAAAACCAGCCTCAGAACAGTGCTACGGAAGGAAAACAGAGTTCTATGCAAAGAGCTTCAGGCATTTGCGCTTTTCTTCCGCATCGCGGAAGAAAAGCGGAAGCCCTCAGAACTCTGTGGTTTCCTTACGCATCGCGGAAGGAAAGCGGAACTCTGCGCAGTTTTTTTTCCAGTCCAGCCCCATATTGTTATATACGTATTTATACATGTATTGCACTATTTTACTACACCGTGCCGCGCTATAGTCGGCTGGGCATGGAACGTAGATGCGCACACCACTGCAGTGGGCATGTTGTGATATTTCCCCGGACGCGGGCTAATGATGATAACACCGAGCCTTAAGGGCCGGGCATGATTTTACATATATGACACCGAGCCTTACGGCCGGGCATGGATACTATTTATTATATATATATATATATATATATATATATGAGCATACAAATGATTTTATCATGCATTGCATTTTGTGCTACTTTCAGATGTTCGGTTTTTCTTTTGCCTATACTAATGTCCCATTTTGTTTTAATTATGTTGTTGCCCTCCTGCCTTACATACTGAGTACCTTTATCCGTACTGACGTCCCTTTGCACGGGACGCTGCATTTCGTGCTGCAGGCCCTGATAGATTTGTTGAAGAGCAACCACAGTAGGACTTCCCAGCTTCAGCGATGCTAGCAAGTACCTTTACTCCGGGCTTGCTATCTTTTGGTATTTTTCTTTTGGTGTAATATATGTTCATAGGTATACTCCTAGAGGCTCATGGACGTTGTGGGATATGTAAATATTGTGTATGGCCTTGTCGGCCTTGTTTTGGCTTCTTGACATGTTTTAATTGCCTTGTCGGCTTTCAGATATACTTGATGTTGTAACGACCTTGTCGGTCCGCATGTGTATATATATATATATATATATATATATATATATATATATATGTGTGTGTGTGTGTGTGTGTGTGTGTGTGTTGATTTATCGAATACCTTAATGTTGGTTCCTTTTTTTTCCGCGAGCAGACGTTCTTGAGTTATGGTATGTGATGTCCAAGTACAGATAAGCCATGTGACTTCGGCTTACGGGTCGGAGCCTGTCATACTCCTCGTCGGTGTGTGACATATATAAAGCATGAAATACAATATGGAAGATCATAACTGAAGTAGAGATTCCAGGAGACAAGTATGGTAATCGAGAAATCACTGTACCTGTGCCTTACGAAGCAAAATCATGCATATCATTATCATAAACCATACCCGACCCGTTATGGGACTCGGTGAATAAAGTCGTGTAAACGTATACCATACCCGTCCCATCATGGCACTCGGTGCCATAATCATATCATCATATACATATACCGTACCCGGCCCTCTAGTGAGGGACTCGGTGAACAATGTAGTGAAACTGTACACGAATACATACCCGACCGAAGACTCGGCGAAAGATATATTGAGGCATGCACGAGCAGAGTAGTGAGCAACCATATGCAAACTAAGTCATATCTGAGACTCAATAGATTAGTCAAAATGAACTATCATTTGAAAATCAAGAAAATAGTTGTCACGACCCAACCCCGTAGGCCGTGACTAGTACCCGATCTGGGCACCCAAACACATCTATCAAATGCTATCTCAAATTTTTATCAAACACATTCAAGTATATAGCAGAAGCCATCAAGGCTATATTTCAAATTTAGACAATTTCCAGAAATATTTCGGCAGAGTTTCCTTTGTTTTTCGGACTATCCAAAATAATCCTGTACACAGCAAATACCAACAAAGGCCACACAGGGCCAACAGAACAACATATACATGTGCAAGCCGACAAGGCTGCCATAAACATATACAAAATGCATGCCGACAAGGCTGCCATAACGAAGGAGATCATATGGACACAACTGTACAGAAGTAGGCACACACACCCACAAATAAGTCTACAGACCTCTAAACAGACCAAACGAATCATATGGCGGAACAGGGCCCCGCCGTACCCGGAACAAATATATATACATACATAACGAACAAAAGTATATACCAAAAGTGTATGCTCTGAAATGAGAAGAGCACTCCAAACAGCTGATGGGGATGTCCTAAACTGGGGGATCACCGAACTGTGCGTCTGTACCTGCGTCTGTACCCGAAGAAAGGGGGTCAGTACGAAATATGTACTGAGTATGCAAAGCAGAATGTACAGAAAGCAAATCTGAGGCGGAACGAAATGGGGGTATCAAACATAAGTGCAAATTCAATCTTATCAAATTATTTAGTTTCAAATATGTAAATCATGCATAGGGTACAGAAGAATATGGTCGCCCGCCTGTCGATAGCGCCATAACACAGCATAACACCAGAAAGATTTCAAATCTCCGTATCCCCGTCTCATATCACATCACAACATAACTCCATACACAGCATAACTCCAAATATAGATGGAACCCGACCCTCTTTTGCGAGTAGCTCGGTGAACCATAAACACAGCATAACTCCGGAGTATATCAAAATGCGCACGATAACATAACCGGCCCGAGACTCGGCGAAGGGAATAACAAAATGCATCGTGAGTAGTCATATGCATAAAATCAATATCATAAATTCAAACATAAGCAAAACGATCATATTTGAAAATCGAATAGTAGTCTTAACAAATTCTTTCAAAATCTCCCGAATTTCATAAAAGGAAGTCGCGGGACCCACGGGTGGGTATTTACCCAAGTCGGGCCCGCTTATGAATAACATACTCGTTATACGTAATGCAAAATTTTATAAAAATATATTGGAGCAATCCGAGCATTTATGTGAAAGATATGGCATTCGGATATTTCGAAGTTCCTTAAAGTGAAACCTTTTTGCGCAAAGTTCGAAAAACGATTTTTCAAATACATAAAGGTTCATATTTCATCAGATCATACATAAGAGTGCCAAAGAACGTACACGGATCATAACATGCTCGGATTTCGGATTTGGAAGTTTCCTTAAGGCTCTAATTTAGCCTATAAAAACTAAGACATGCCAAAAAGAAAGGAAGTTGCCTTACATACCTCGAACGCACTCAAGATAGCCAATCTTAAGTAAATATCCAATCTACGCCTCGGGCTCCCCAAGGTCTACAATACGCCAACGAACACCAAACATTAGATAAGGGCATTTAGCCATTCATTCCAGCTAATCATTAAATTCTACAGAAAAATTCGGCAGCACTTCCCCTGTAATTAGGCCATCCCGAGAATTTAACTCGGCCATATTAATCAACAACAACCACAACAACCAACCTAACAACATTAATAATTAATCCGAAAGGTAATTCAACAATAATAGCTCTCTTGCCATCATTTATCAATTTTCATAAATTCAATTCGACGACTTACCTTCAAGCCCAAAATCGACGCTTATATGCTCATATACTAACCCGAACCCATACCAACAATATTTAAAGACATTCTAAGCAATTCATACAACATTTCCAACAATCCAAAATTTTCTCCAATTTAGCCGAGAACAGCCCCTAAACCCGAGGCACTCACTTTACACATTCCTCATTTTCAAATCATGATTTGCACCCACAATTCACATTCTAACAATGCTATTCATCAATATACAAAATTACATTGAATATACAATATCCTCCAAAACAGTCCGCAACAACTACAACATCAATTTGAGTCATTAAGCGTTCATTTCCAACATAGAATTCATAGCGACGACGACTAAACATTAAGCGATATTAATTCAATTCTCGTTACAATAATGGCCTACCTTCGGCCATAACCTCCCACCAACATACAAAGATGATTCCTATTCATTTCTTCACTTACAACGATCACAACATGCTAATCAAGCTTTAATTCATAATTCCAACACCACACAACACACACCCCTTACACACAACTCATTTCCAACATATTATTTTTCATGATATTCATCTAAATTAACATACTACAAGATAAAAACAACCTCTATAACACATAAAACATAGAGAAATCTTACCTTTTCTCTTCAATCCCACAATAGGCTAGGGTTTTCCAAGGATGAAAAATAAAGGGTTGATCGCTCAAACGACACCTCCACGCTACTTAGGGACCTCAATATAGTGGGTTTACATCAAGGAATTAATTTTGGAAGATCTAGAAATGGGACTTGGTTTGTTTTTTTTTTTTTTTTTGAAGTTGGTCGAGAGCCTTCTTTTGTGTGGTGTTCTTCACCCTTTTTTTTTTAAGTGTAAAAAAAAAAAAATGAAGCAAATGAATACTAGTAGTCATCTTTTATGCTTGCAAGACTTGGTCAAGGGTTCATGGCCCACTCCATATGTTGGATTAATTAAAAGATGACACAACAATTGTGTGGGCACCACTTTAATGCCACACGGCCAAGGGCCAAATAATTCATGATTTCCAACTTCCAATTTTATCACTTTTGGTCCCAAATTTTCCTAATTGTTCCATGCCAACAAATTCATGCACAACTTATGACTTAAATAAAATCAAAGATCAAAAATCCCGACTTTGTATCCCGAAATAATCTTGGCCTTAAATTATCATAGCTCATCCGGGTTGTCCCAATATGTAAAAACACGGGACGTAACAATAGTCATATCAAGTACCCATCGAATGTCACTATGGATTATATCAAATAGGACGCCTGAAATCATAGACACGTATCCAGACATAATAAAATAAGTTCTGGGAATCAAGAACATTAGCCATCCTAGTGTCTCTAAGAATAGGAGCTTCTTTGGAGTCATATATACATCGTCTGTTTGTTTCATAAAGATCATGCCAAAAAGAAGGAAGGATTAGCTTTACATACCTTTAACGCTTATTAAAATGTCTAACGTCTACTTCTCGAGATCGTAGGTCTAAAATTAAGATAACATAAGCCACAGTTAGATCATCCACATCACTTACTAACCAATCCAAGTACAAATGAAACTTAATGAAATTCGGGCAGCATTTCCCCTGAAAACTTAACAATCCTTGAGATTCCAATTTAGCCAAGCATCAATCAAAACACCAACAACAACACCAACAATTTCATATCAAACTAGAATTAAATCCATTCTTAAATCACTTCCAAAACAGCCCAATATACATTCGTATACCAATGCTTGTATACACTTCTTTATTTTCGTATATCTATAGTATAACAACAAACACAACAACAACAACAACTACAGCCAATCCCACGAATTCCAGCCCACAAAAAAATTCATAACAACCACCAAAAAACCCCAAAATATTGTCACAAAACAGCCACGAAAATCATATAAAAATAGCCCGGTATACGCTTTGTATATGATATCTTCATACACTTTATTCTCCCAAATTCAAGAACAGCAACTTGTCAACAACATCAACAATTATTATACATCATAAATCAGCTAATTCCATCCATTTAATCCAACTAAAACAACCCCCGATCCATAAATCTCAACAAAACAACAAACAAATTTATAACGCTATTTTCTCCTTTCTAATCCGTTAAAACTCTAAATAAACACTTTAATAACATAAAACGAATCTTATACATACCTTAGCAGCAGCTCAACCACGAAAATATCCTCCATCAAGATCAATGTTTAGCTTAAAACAACGATGATAACTCGTACTACACTTTATCCTTCACGAGCCTCGGGATTCGGGGGCCTCGAACTTGATCGATTCTCCACTTTCTCTCTCTAACTCTCCTCTCTCTCTCTCTCTCTCTCTCTCTCAACTATTCCGTATTTTTATTGGTGTAAAAATGAGGCTAAAGGCTGAAAATTTCCCTTAAATAGCACGGGAAATGGGCCTGACCCGACTTGGAATCGGGTTGGGCCGAGCCCACTACCCAGCTTGACCTTTCTGCCTTAAAACGTCCATAACTCTTTATCCCGATGTCACATATAGGCCCACGACCTATGGTTGGAAAGGTATTTCAATTATATACAACTTTGATTTTAGGAGTTTTCCTAAATTCCCAAATAATGAATGGGTTATGGCCTCCCCAAGTCAGATCATCCAAAAACGTAACTTAAAAACATTGTTTTGGAGGGCTTCCACTTTGATTTAGCTCAAGGGTCCTTCTTGAGTTGTGTTTAACTTCACATATATTATCAATATAACTTGTCGTATATCCTTTGTAAAATCTCGACATGTGGACCCCACCTCAGCTTACGGTTACGAGGGATATATATCTTTTAATGTATCATTCCAATCATATTGTACAAATTTCAAATATCATACTCATGCTATCCTCATGCTAATACAGTAGAATTTCATCCTTTATACTTGCAATATTTGCTCCTCCTTGAGCTCACATTAAGCCGTCTGCAGCCTTAGTAACATGAAATTTTTCTGGGGTGTAACACTTGAGCCTAGGATCTGATACCATGCTTTGTCATGCTTCGAAATATGGCCAGGGTGTAATGCGACACTCGGTGTCTTGCTGAATCAACATGGGACATGAATTGATGCAGGATATAAGTTAAAATATGAATAGTCTGAATAAAACATGGGACATCATAGTAATGCTAAAAATACTATTTATATCATGATGCAGAAATAGTCTGAATGCATAATAAATGCTAAGCCAATACTAACTATACGACTCTAAATATCTAACATGACATAACTAAACTAGTCTAGTCCATGAAACCTCTAACATAAGTTTGACTGCTGTAGTGTTTACGGGACAAGGCCCCCGATATACCTTTACAGCACAACTAATAATAAGTAAATAAATATAAAACCCCGAATGAGATGGGGCTCAATAATAGCTGGTACGTACGATGTCCTAACGAGCTTATCCATCGTTCTATAAATCTGCAACGTAAAATGAAGGCCCCCAGGCAAATAAAAGGGGACGTTAGTATATTCGAATTATATTGGTATGTAAAACAACTGAATGAAATAATCATGGCACGTGAAATATTAGAACTGAAACTGTATCTGTAAACTGAACATGAATATCATCTGACATGAATAGGATATCTTAAGTCTGTAAAGATATCTGTGGGAGAGCATTAGTATAATTGACTCGTAATCACCACGTAAGCACGTGGCGTCTGATCTCTGCCCGATTAGCTAAGCCATTATGTACCTTGATGGGGTACAAGACATGAATAGATCTAATAATCCAAAATGGGTAAACATGAAGGAATCGTTCCAACTGGGCGGAGTGGTCCTTATCTTATGCTGGCAGACGTAGTTTCAGGTATTAAACCTTCTCGTAATCTGTGCAACTCCCAAAACATGAACATGGATATAATTGGCTTAGTAGCCCATGAATTATATAAACATGATTCGTGATTGTATTATAACATGAAGATAAATATATAGTATAAATTGAATGAAAACATAGAAGCATGTAGAAGTTCAAGAAAATAAACATAAAAGTTCATATCTTGCATTTAAGAACCCATGGAATGGAAAGTATGGATTTTCATGGATTACAGACAGATTCTCAATAACCAAAAGGGAATATTAAGAACACAATAATGAATTATTAAAGCAAACATGATATATCATGGTACATGTACTTAGGGTTACCATAAACATGTCTGGAACCCTAGTTTTGGGTAAAACTTCGTATAATAATGGAAGAATATGGGGTGGGGAAGAAAAATAATGTTCCCACACGTAGATAGAAATCCTACATACCTGTTAATGCTCCAAAACTTGTAACTAATGGTTTGAACCTTGAGAAGAATCCAAAAGCCTTAAACTTGAATCCCTTAGATGGGTTTTCTTGAAAACCCTAGGTTTGGAACAATGGATTCTTGTTTAGAAATCATGGATACATGTTATAATTCACTTGAAAGGCTTGGAATAGGCTTACCTTAGTCTATCTTGATGGTAGGAAGATAAGAACGTCGTGCTAGGGCTTGAGAACATGAAAAATGGTATAAATAATTGAAGTCCCGAATTTATACTATTTGCTGAAGCAGGGAAAGTACGGGTACAATGTACGGCCCGTACATTATTATACGTCCCGTACATTATGGACGTACCTCGTGTGTCAATTCTAGAAGCTACAATTTTTATTCTATAAGGTACATGATGAAACGTACAGCCCGTACATTAAAGTACGACCATTATAAAAAGTACGGCCCATACTTAAAAGTACTTCCCACTTGAGGTGCGTTCAAAAAGTACTTCCCGTACATAAATGTATGGCCCGTACATTTTGACGTAGACGTACTTTTAACGTTCTGAGGCAAATTTTCTAATTCCCATACTTCCCTCATGGTTTCTAAGACTCGAATCATTAACGTAACATAGTTAGGAGGTACAAGGTGTTACACTATTTCCATTAGTATCAAGGCCTCGGCCCGTATATCAATGCAAATAGTGTTTCCCCCGTGCTGAACTCAATAGTTGCCTAGCGTGCCCACAATATTTCTGGTAGCAACTCCCTTTATCTTCCTTTTGCCAATTCCAACCTTTTCTTTAAACTCTGCACGATTGTCGTATTAGTTGACTTAGCCTGACCATCTGCATTTGGATGATAAGGAGTCGAAGTGCTCCATTTGATTTTCAAACCATCGAAGAATTATGTTATCTTCCTGCCTACGAACTGTGGCCCATCGTCACAGGTTAATCTCCTTCGGGATCCCAAAATGATAGATGACATGATTGTAAATGAAATCAATAACTTCCTTTTCTCTTATCTTCTTGCAAGCTCCTTCCTCCACCCATTTGAGAAAATAGTAAGTCATAATAAGCAAAAACTTGACTTGACAGGGTGCTACGTTTAACGACCCCAACAATGTCCATCCCCCACTATGAAGGGCTAAGGTGACACACCAGATGCAAAAGTTCCATTAGATGTTTAATCATTGGAATGTGGAATAGGCATTTATCGACACTTCTGGACAAATGTTTTTTCATCTTCTTCCATCTAGGACATTTAATATCCCGCCCTAATTAACGTTCACACCAATTAGTCCGCATCAGAGTGATTCCCACAGACTACTTTATGTACCTCTCTCATTATATAATCCAACTCTCCCCGTCCCAAGCACTAGGCCAGTGGACCGTAAAAAGACATTCTATACAATTGTCCATCTACTATGCAATATTAAGCGGCTTTAGTACATAATGCCCTGGATTTTTTTGCGTCATCTGGTAGCTTTCCATCACACAAATAATCTATAAATTTAATGCGCCAATCCCAATTCAAGCTAGTAAAATTCACTTCATCATGGCTGGAATCCAACGCTGAATTTAACAACTGCACTACTTTTCCGGAGCCGATCCTTCGGCTTCAGTCGATGACCCAAATTTGCAAGGGAATTAGCTTCTATATTTTGCTCTAGTGACACATGATCCATTGTCCATTCCTTGAAACAGTGAGATAGGGTATGTTGTTTATACCCTTCATGACTCGTTTAGGACTAACCAATTCATGGGGCAGTTGGAGTATCATAGGGGGGGGGGGACTGTAACGATTTCGGGTATTTTGAGTTATAAAGGTGTGCAATAGTAGTGGAACCTTATCCAAATACTTCTGCAACCTGTCATTTTTCACATAAAAAATACCATTGACTTGATTGACCACCAAGAGGGAATAGCTTTTGGCCTCATGGACTTCAGCTCCCAAGCTTATTCAAAACCTGCAATTATTGCCTCATACTCGGCTTCATTGTTAGTTAACTATATAGTTCTAATTACCTATCTAATTATATCCCCGGAGGGAGTTTTTAGCATTATACCTTACATTGGTTGCCCCATCCGTAAACAAGGTCCAGACCCCGAATAAAAAAATTATAAATTTATTTTCAACCTCTGGTACCATCCCAGGGCTGAAATTAGCTACAAAATCAGCCAATGCCTGAGCGTTTATTGTCGTTCGAGGCCTACATTTTATATCATACCACTAATTTCAATAGTTCGTTTTGCTGACCTACCTGAGAATTCGGGTTAATGCAATATATTCCTTAACGGATAAGTTGTCACGACACAAATAGGATGGCATTGAAAATAAGGCCTCAATTTCCTAGCGGCAGTTATTAATGCTGAAACCCATTTTTCCAGATTGAGGATACTTGGTCTCGACGCTTGTCAAGGTCCAACTAACATAACAAGTGGGAAATTGTGTACCTTTATCTTGATGGACCAAAACTGCACTTACCGCGACTTCAGATATAGACAAATACAAAAAACGTTGTTCATCAGCCAATGGTTTACATAACAATGGCACACTTGAATGATACTTCTTCAAATCTCTTAACACTTGCATATATTCTGGTGTCTAATCAAAATCCTTTTTCTTTTTTAACAATGAGAAGAATCGATGACTCTTTTCAAAAGATCAAGAAATAAAGCGGATTAATGTTGCCAACCTTCCAGTCAATCTCTACACTGCTTTTACATCCTCCAACGCTTCCCGGATCTCCTCTATTGTCTTTACTTTGTCATGGTTGACCTCAATCCCCCAGTTCGACACAAAGAATCCTCAAAATTTTCTTAAGCCAACCCCAAAAGCACATTTTTTCGGATTCAACTTCATGTTAAACCCCTCCTGAGGAGCTCAAATTTTTCTTGCAAGCGACTCAAATGGTCCTTCGACACAATATTTCATCTATGAAAACTTTCATGGTCTTGCCAAATCTCATCACACCTTTCATAGGTGAAACCTTTATGAACACCCTATCAATAACTTGAAACTATAAGTCTCTGCGCCGCACATCCATATAGGACTTTTGGAGACTTTGAGTTATTCTCAAATGCTCTTGAATCCACTTGACTTTCTCCATGGCCAGATAGACCAAACCTGGTCCCAACAACTCTACTTTACCAACTTTAAGCCAACTAATGGGTGATCTACACCTTCATCTATACAGAGCTTCAAACGGTGCTATCTAGACGCTAACATGTTAACTGTTATTAAAAGAAAATTCAATAAGACGCAAGTAATCATCCCAATTATGTTTGAAATCTAAGACGCATGCTCTCAACATGTCCTCAAGAGTCTGAATTGTGCGCTCTGCCTGGCCATCTGTCTGCAGATGAAAAGTTGTACTGAGGTCAACCTTGGTACCATATCCCTTTTGTAACGATTTTTAAAGGTTCGCTGTAAATTGACCACCACGATCTGAAATAATGGACTCTGAGGTCCCATGCAATATGACAATTTCATAAATATACAACTTGGCATAGTCTTCTACTAAATCTGTGGTCTTAACTGGAAAAAAATGTGCTGACTTAGTAAATCAGTCAACAATCACCCAAATCGAGTCATGTCTTCGCGATGAGCAAGGGAGACATATTATAAAGTCCATGTTTATCATCTCCCATTTTCAAATAGAAATATCAATATTCTGAGTCATCCTACCAGGACTCTGGTGCTCGACTTTCATTTGCTTATAATTTGGACACTTAGCTATAATATCTACTACATTTTTTCCATATCATTCCATCAATAAATTTCCTTAGGGTCAAGATACATCTTCGTGGAACCTGGGTGGATGGAATACCTGAAATTGTGAACTTCTGACATAATTCGCTCGCAAAGATCATCAACATCTGGAAAACTTAGCCTACCTCTGCACCTACCATCATCTCCCCTTGATCGAAAGTCGTTGTCTTATGCTTGTGAATCCTCGATTTTAGCTGCACTAAGTAGGGATCAATAAACTATTTCTCCTCCACTTCAACCACTAAGGAGGACTAAGCCCTGTTCTGAACAACAACTCTACCATCTTTAGAGTTTTAAGTGTCGAATTCCTAGGTTAGCTAAGCGGTGAACTTCCTTGGTCATAATTCTCTTATCTGCCTCAATGTGAGCTAAACTTCCCATGGAATGCCGACTAAGATCATCGGCTACAACATTCATCTTTCCTGGATGAAAGAGAATATCTACATCATAGTCTTTAAGCAATTCGAGCCATCTCCTTTGCTCAAGGTTCACCTCTCTTTGCTTGAAAATATACTCCATACAAATAATGACACCATATCTTAAGCGCAAAAACCACATATTCCATTTCATAGTCATGAGTCGGATAATGTTTTTCATGAGCCTTAAGCTGATGGATTTCATAAGCTACGGCCTTACCATGATGCATTAAGACACATCCGAGACCAATTCCCCAAGCATCACAATAAACTACGAACCCTTCAGTTCCCTTGGTAGTGTCAAAACAGGAGCAAAAGTCAATCTCTCTTCAACTCTTTGAAACTTTACTCGCACGCACCTGACCACTGAAACTTAACCTTTTTCTGAGTTAACTTAGTCAATGGAGTTGAGATAAAGGAAAATCCCTCTACGAAACATCTGTAGTAGCCTACCAGACCTAAGAAACTTCTTAGACCTAAAACTGAAGTGGGTCTGGGCTAATTCTTTACGGCATCAATCTTCTGATAGTCAAATTTCACACCTTCACTTGAAATCACGTGGCCGAGAAATGCCACTGACTTTAGCCAGAATTCACACTTGAAAAATTTCTCATACAGCTCACGATGTTGAAGTGTCTGCAACACTATTGTGAGATGTTCTGGATATTCAGTCTCACTACGAGAATACACCAAAATATCAACAATAAACACAAAGACGAATAAATTAAGATACAACTTGAAGATCATTTTCATAAGTTCCATGAAAGAAGCTAGTGCATTTTTCAACCCAAATGTCACGACAAGAAATTCAAAATACCCATAACGGGCTCTCAAAGCGGTCTTCGGAATATTAACTTCCTTAGCCTTTAATTGATAGTATCCCGATTTGAGGTCAATCTTAGAATAACACTGGACACCTTGAAGTTGGTCAAATCAATAATGTATTCTAAGAAAAGGGTATATGTTCTTAATGGTGACCGTGTTCAATGGACGATAATTAGTGCACATGTGTAAAGAACCATCTTTCTTTCAACTAAACAAGACTGGCGCGCCCCAAGGTGAGAAACTTAGCCTAATAAATCTTTTGTCAAGAAGATATTTCAACTGGGATTTTAATTTTTTAACTCTGCTGGAGCCATTCTGTATGGCGGAATGGATATTAGCCTAGTGTTGGGAAGTAGATCAATCCCAAAGTTTATCTGCCTATTGGGATGAATTCCTAGAAGATCTTTCGCGAAGACTTCTGGAAGCTCATTAACGACTGGTACGGACAGGAGAGTTAAGGTCTGGGTATCTGTATCCTTGACTCGAACTAAGTGATAGATATATCCCTTGAAAATCATCTTTCCGGCTTTAAGATAGGAAATAAATCTATCTCTGGGTACTACTGAATTACCTTTCCATTCTATGACTGGATCGTTAGGAAATTCAAATCTTACTATTTCTACAACCCACTGTAGTATAACATGAAGTTGACCAATCCATACTCATGATTACATCAAAGTCTACAATCTCTAATTCTACTAAGTTGGCTATGGTTCTGCGGTGATAGACTAAAACTGGGCAATCCCTATAAATATGTCTAGCTATGACTGACTCTTTAACTGTAGTGGACACTTCAAAGGGTTCATGAAACGTTTATGGTTCTATCCCAAATTTATTAGCAATAAATGGGGTTACATAAGATAGGATGGATCCTGGGTCAATAAGGGCAAAACATCGAAAGTGAAAACTGTTAGAGCACCTGAGATAATATTTGCACGTGCCTCTGTATCCTGACGACCTGCTAAAGCATACAAACATTTCCGACCTCTGCCTACATTGCCAGACTTAACTGCACCATGCCCTGACTAGGCTTCAGAATTTCGAGGAATTGCTGAATTAGTGAACTAAGCCATATTACTTCCGATACCCTGTCTCGTTGATGGACAGTCTTTCTGAAAATGACCCCGTTGGCCACACCCATAGAATACATACCCATGCGACACTCCCCTGGGTATCTCTTACCACACTTTCTGCAGACCGGATTATCATATGTATTCTGACCCACACTAGCCTGAGAATAAGAGTATGTTAGCCTAAAATTTTGTCTCTTCATATCATTCCTGAACTTCAGGGATGGGGCACTGGCTACATATGGAATGGATCCTGATGATCTGTTCTTAAAGAATTTCCTGCCTCCATCTTTCCCATGACTGAAGTTACCTGCAGATTTAGCTCTCTGTCTTTCTCTTTCTGAAGAGTTTCTTTCTCTTTCATTTTGTCCTCAATACCCTGAACAGAAGCAACCATATTGGTAATAGTCATCATCCCATTCTGATCAGCAATATGCGTATCACCATGTAAGTACGATATAAGGCCAAACATAAATCGTCTAACTAAGGCCCTCATATCAGGGACCATATACTGAGCATACTTAGCCAAGGAAACAAACTTGAGATAGTACTCATTCGCACTCATACCATTCTGCTTGAGTCTCTCAAATTCGTAAGCCTTCACCTATCTGACCTCAATCGGTTGAAAGTGGTCAATAAAAGCATCTACAAACTCATCCCATATTGTTGGAGATGTTTCCTCCCCGCGGGATTGTTCCTACATCTTATACTAAATATGAGATAAGCTCCCAACACTGTTGCTTTCGTCTCGGTAGCATGCATGACAAGAGAGACTTTCTGAAGCCCATCGATGAACCTTTGGGTATCCTCTGCCTTAGTACACCCTGTGACACTGGAGACTTCATATTCAGGAATTCCTTGGTCCTAGAACTGTTCGTCTATCCACTAGCACCTGTGCTACGACCTGTTTCCTGATGTTGAGATTGGTTAGCAGCTGGATAGCTCCCCTAACATCCATGTCAGTAGCATTGGGCTGTGGATTAACTATAGGACGGACCTCCGCAAGCCTTTCTACAGCTGGGGTTTCAGTAGGGGGCACTATAACTGGTGCAAGCCCTTGAGCCTCGATGTGATCTTCCTGAATTCGAGAGTCCTCAACAATTTCTCTTTGGGTAGTAGTTGATGTCCTTTTGGTGTACTTTCTTTTTGTAGGCATTGTCTGAAATACGTAATACGCACGAGTCAGAAGGATTCCTGAAAGCGTAGTTCTAACTGCATAATCTAGAGTATGAAATAAGTGAGACAATCTTTGATGCCTTAGTGGTCAATTGCTTATATGTGCAGGTGCTACATGCACATAAAAGTGACCCCAATAGACACATTTTAATAGACTCCCTAAGACACTTGAATCTATGCTATGATACCATGCTTTGCCACGTTTCAAACTAGGGTCTGGGCGTAACATAACACTTGGTGTCTAGCTGAATCAACACGGGGCATGAATTGATGCAGAATATAATTTAAAACATAAACAGTCTGAATAAAACATGGGACATCATAGTAATGCCGAAAATACTATTTATATCATGATGCCGAAATAGCCTGAAAATATAATAAATGTTGAGCCAATACTGACTATACGACTCTAAATATCTGACATAACATAACTGAACTAGTCTAGTCTATGAAACCTATAACATGAGTCTGAATGCTAAACTATTTATCGGGATAAGGCCTCTAGTATACCTTTACTGCATAACTGACAATAAATAAATAAAGATAAAACCCTGAATGAGATGGAGCTCAATAATAGCTGGTACATATGAAGTCCTAACGAGCTTATCCGTTATCCTATAAATCTGCAACGTTAAATGTAGCCCCAGGAAAATAAAAGGGGACGCCAGTACATTCTAATGGTACTGGTATGTAAAGAAACTAAATGAAATAAGCATGGCACGTGAAATAATAGAACTGAAACTGTATCTGTAAACTGAACATGAATATCATTTGACATGAATAAGATATTTTAAGTCTGTAAAGATATCTGTGGGAGAGCATTAGTATAACCGACATATAATTACCATGTAAGCACGTGGCGTCGTATCTCTGCCCGATTAGCTAAGCCATCATGTACCTTGACGGAGTACAAGACATGAACATGACATGAATGGATCTAATAACCCGCAATGGGTAAGCATGAAGGAATAGTCCTAACTGGACGGAGCGATCCTTATCCTATGCTGGCAGAAGTAGTTTCAGGTATTAAACCTTCTCGTAATCTGTGCAACTCCCAAAACATGAAAATGGATATAATTGGCTTAGTAGCCCATCAATTATATAAACATGATTCATGATTTTATTATAACATGTAGATAAATATATAGTATAAATTGCATGAAAACATGGAAGCATGTAAAAATTCATGAAAATAAACATAAAAGTTCATATCTTGCATTTAAGAACCCATGGAATATAAATTATGGGCTTTCATGAGTTACAGATAGATTCTCAGTAACCAAAGGGAAATATTAAGAACACAATAACGAACTATTAAAGCAAACATGGTATATCATGGTACATGTACTTAGGGTTATCATGAACATGTCTAGAACCCTAGTTTTGGGTAAAATATAGTATAATATGGAAGAATATGAGGTGGAGAATAAAAATAATGTTCCAACACGTAGACAGAAACCCTAAATACCTGTTAATTCTCCAAAACTTATAACTAATGGTTTGAACCTGGAGAAGAATCCAAAAGCCTTAAACTTGAATCCCTAATATGGGTTTTCTTGAAAACCCTAGGTTAGGAACAATGGATTCGTGTTTAGAAATCATGGATACATGTTAGAATTCATTTGTCAGGCTTGGAATAGGATTACCTTAGTGCATCTTGATGGTAGGAAGACCAGAACTTTGTGCTAGGGCTTGAGAATATGAAAAACAGGGTTAAAAACTGAAGTCCCGAATTTATACTATTTGTTGAAGCGCGAAAAGTACGGGCACAATGTACGGCCCATACATTATGTACATCTCGTATATTATGGGCGTACCCAATGTGTCAATTCTAGAAGCTAAGATTCCTAGTCTTCTAGGTACATGATGAAATGTACAACCCATACATTAAAGTACGACCAACATAAATTGTACGCCTTAAACGTACGGCCCGTACTTAGAAGTACGGCCCATATAACTTGCCCATACCTGGAGTTGTCAAATTCTAGTGACTTCTGATTTTCCCATATGAGGTAGTTCAAAAAATACTTCCCGTACATAAATGTATGACCCGTACATTTTGACGTAGATGTACTTTACCGTTCTGAGGCAAATTTGCTAATCCTAATAATTCTGACTTGGTTTCTAAGTCTCGAATCATGAACGTAAATTACTTAGGAGGTACGAGGTGTTACACTATTTCCACTTGAATCAAGGCCTCGGCCCCATAAACTAATGAAAATAGTGTTTCCTCCGTGCTGAGCCTCGTAGTTGTCCACTGTGCCCATAATATTTTTGGTAGTAACTCCCTTCATCTTCCTTTTGACAATTCTAACCATTTCTTTAAACTCTGCACGATTATCTTATTGGTTGACTCAGCCTGACTATTTACATTTGGATGATAAGGAGTCGAAGTGATCTGTTTGATTTTCAACCCATCGAGGAATTCTGTTATCTTCCTACCCATGAACTGTGGCCCGTTGTCACAGGTTTATCTCCTTTAGGATCCTAAAATGACAGATGATATGATTGTAAATGAAATCAATAGATTCCTTTTCTTATCTTCTTTTAAGCTCCTGCTTCCACCCATTTGAAAAATAGTCAGTCATAATTAGCAAAAACTTGACTTGACCGGGTGCTACGGGTAACAGCCCCACAATGTCCATGCCCCACTTCATGAATGACTAAGGTGACACCATCCGATGCAAAATTTCCATTGGGTGATTAATCATTAGAACGTGGAATTGGCATTTATCGCACTTTTGGACAAACGTTTTTGCATCTTCTTCCAGCTGGGACCAATAATATCCTGCCCTAATTAATTTCTCACCAATAAGTCCGCATCTGAGTGATTCCCATAGAGTTCTTTGTGTACCTCTCTCATTATATAATCCAAATCTCTCGGTTCCAAGCACCTGGTCAGTGGACCGTAAAAAGTCCGTCTATAAAATTGTCCATCTACCATGCAATATTAAGCTGCTTTAGCACATAATGTGTTGGATTCTTTTGTGTCAACTGGTAGCTTGCCATCACACGGGTAATCTATATATTTATTGTGCTAGTCCCAAGTCAAGCTAGTAGAATTCACTTCATCATGGCTCGAATCCAATGCTGAATTCAACAACTGCACTACTTTTCCTAAGTTGTTCCTTCGACTTCAGTCAATGACCCCAAATTTGCAAGGGAATCAGCTTCTAGATTTTGCTCTAGTGACACATGATCCATTGTCCATTCCTTGAAATAGGGAGATAGGGTATGTTCGTTATACCCTTCATGACTCATTTAGGAATAACCAATTCATGGGGCGGTTGGAGTATCACGGAGGGGGGGGGGGGGGGGGACTGTAACAATTCCTGATACTTGGAGTTATGAAGGTATGCAATAGTAATGGAACCTTATCCAAATACTTCTGCAACCTGTCATTTTTCACATCAAAAATACCATGGACTTGATTGACCACTAAGAGGGAATAACTTTTGGCCTCAATGACTTCAGCTTCCAAACTCCGAGCTTATTCCAAACCTACAATCATTGCCTCATACTCGGCTTCATTATTAGTTAACTATATAGTTCTAATTACCTATCTAATTATATCCTCGGAGGGAGTTTTTAGCACTATACCTAATAGGGTTCCATTTACATTGGTTGCCCCATCCGTAAACAAGGTCTAGACCCCGAGTAATGCCCTAGAAGAAATTATAAATTTATTTTCAACCTTTCGCACCATCCCAGGGTTAAAATCAGCTACAAACAATATCTGAGCATTTATTGTCGTTCGAGACCTATATTTTATATCATATCCACTAATTTCAATAGTCCGTTTTGCTGACCTACCTGAGAGTTTGGGTTAATGCAATAAATTCCTTAACGGATAAGTTGTCATGACACAAATAGGATGGCATTGAAAGTAAGGCCTCAATTTCCTAGCGGCAGTTATTAATGCTAAATCCAATTTTTCCAGATTGAGGATACCCTGGTCTCGGCGCTTGACAAGGTCCTACTAACATAACAAATGGGAAATGTCATACCTTTATCTTCATGGACCAAAATTGCACTTACCGTGACTTCAGATATAGCCAAATACAAACGAAGTTATTCATCTGCCAATGGTTTACATAACAAGGGTGCACTTGAAAGATACTTCTTCAAATCTCTTAATGCTTGCTGACATTCTAGTGTACACTCAAAATCCTTTTTATTTTTTTAACAATGAGAAAAATTGATGACGTTTTTCAGAAGATCAAGAAATAAAGCGACTTAGTTCTGCCAACCTTTTGGTCAATCTCTGCACTGCTTTTACGTCTTCCAACGCTTCCTAGATCTCCACTATGACCTTTATTTTTTCCTGGATGACCTCAATCCCCCGGTTCGACACCAAGAATCCCAGATGTTTTACTGAGCCAACTCCAAATGCATATCTTTCCGGATTCAACTTCATGTTAAACCCCTCCTGAGCACCTCAAATGTTTCCTGCAAGCGACGCAAGGGCCTTTTAAACAAATATATTTAACCAACATGTCATCTATGCAAACTTCCATGATCTTACCAATTTGATTTTACAACATACGGTTCACTAAACACTGATAAATAGCTCCGACATTTTTTAAGCCAAAGGGCATAGCATTATAGCAATAAGTATCATATTTAGTAATAAATGAATATTTTTCTTGATCATCAGGGTTCATCATTATTTGATTGTATCTGGAATAAGTGTTAAGAAAACTTAGCATGTCCTGTCTTGCCGTTGCAAAAATCATTCGATCAATTCATCGAAGTCTTTACACATTCTTAACTTATTTCCCTTTTTAGGTACCACCACTACATTTGCTAACCAATCAGGATAAGTAACTTCCCTGATAGATACTATATTCAACAATTTAGTTCCTCATCTTTGACAAACCTGTTCTTGAAGTCGGCTATGGGTCTCCTCTTCTGTTTTACCGGAGAATCCTCGAGTCCAAGCTGAGTTTATTGGTCGTTACTTTTGGAAAAATCCCTATTATGTCTAAATGGGATCAAGCAAAACAATCGTAATTATATTTAAGAAATTTTATAAAATCAAGCCTGAGCTCCGAGGATAGCTTGGTGCCCAAGTATACCTTCGTTTTCAGCTGTTGATCGAAAATAACAACTTGCTTCAGCTCCTCTATGGTGGATTTTGTGGTATCCGACTGATTCAGGACTATGAATGACCTTGGTACTCCATAATTTTCTATTTCTTTGGGCTCTTCAACATTCAGCGGAGTGACTTCCACTTCTCACTGTAACAACCTGTTCAGTCGTTGTGACAGTTTACAACAATTCTTGCCTTGTTGGTTTCCTCTCGACTTTCATTAAGCATAGCTAACTCGTGAGAAGCGAATGATAAGTCGTTTGATGCATTTGATAAGATTATTGATACGAGATTGAGTCTAAAATTCTTACATGTTTGAGTTGTTCGATTTATTTCGTACTTTCTTCGGAGTTTCCACGTGATCAGGTAAGTTCGTAACGTGTCTTCGGAATAATATCTCATGATCGATTCAAGTTTGGGCGGTCATGGACATGTTACGGATGTCGAAAATTGGAGGATTAGATCTTCCAAGGTCTAGTAGCCAAAGTCTCGCAGAGGCGAGATTGCCACTCAGCAACGCGTCCGCTGCAGCGTAAAAAGGTCCGCCCCTGCGGAATCTGAGTCTGATTAGAAGTGAACGGTTTGTCCACTTCGTCGAGTTCTCACTTGCGGAAGATGTGCGCAGAAGCGCAGATCGCTGAATCAGACTTAGAATAAATATCCTACTTCGTCTTTGCTCATTCTATTTGGACACTTTGGAGTGGAAGCTCGACCTAGAGCCACCTTGGAGGGTTTAGACCAATAACATTTCTTTGGTGAGTCCTTAACTCTCTCATTTGATTATATATTCTTCATTAGAGGACTTTAATGGAGGTTTCTTTGGCAAGGGAAAAGAGTGTGGCTTCACACTCCATATAACCTAAAATCCTTCATCCATGTTTTCCTAAATAAAACTTGTGGGTGATATTAAACTGAATACTTCTTGATGAGTTAGACTTCATAAAGGTTCAGTAAACTAATTTCAGAATTCAAAAATCCCCATTTTGCCCTTCCATGCCCTAAAAGTCCTAAAATTGAGGGGTTAGATAGTTCTAAAAATCAAACCTTTATCGGCTAACTATGAGTATTTTATGACTCATATGTGCGTTTGTAATACGTGTTGAACAGATTAGAGCCCATTCGGAGGTTTGATGATGAAACGAGGAGACTTTGGGATACTAAGCTTCAGTTCCAGGCAAGTTGAGACTGTGTACCTTATTTTTACGTGTGGTTCGTCTAAGGGGGTTCCGATACTCATGAGGTGATGAGTACTAGTATCAGATACTGGTTTTCATGATAAGGATATTTGTGCATTTTCAATTATATAGTTGGTCTAAATGACATGCTTTGGGTACTAGCTGATAGATTAGAGTGATCCTTTGGATCTGTGAGTGGGGCCTAATGTCCTTACTTATGTCGTTTATTATTGCTTGTCTTATCTGTTGTGTACATATCACTCATATATCCTCGTTGGAATAAAAAGGAAGTAAGAGGTGAAGCCTTTATGATATTGAGAACTTAAGATGAAGTTCATGCTTATATACTTGTTCTTGCATCGATGTATTCCATATTCATACTTTATATGTATTTCATGCATACTATTTGAGGATATGCTTATGAGTCCGAAGGGATCTAGTTCTGGACAAGTGATGATGCCTAAACGCGTTCTGTGGACAAATGGGTCTGGTCGGCTAAGTGACAAGTTATTGATAACATGATGTGTGGAAACCGTGATCAGAGCGCTTTTCAGAGCGGTGGTATATGGGTCTCATGAGCCCCCTTCGGGTGACGATTCATTGACATTCGAACGTGTGTATATCGAGAAGTGGAATAAAGGACTTGCATTGCATTTGCATCATATTCATTCATTATTTATGTCGTTTGTTGTGGATATTCGTGTTGACTTGCCTTATCTTGATATCTACCTATTATGTGTGTTAAACTAATTAGTAAATAGTTATCCTACACTTGAATTAATGGTAAATAAGTATGGGTGTGCTTAATGGAAAGGACCTTCCGGATTGTCCATAAGACATGTCTAAAGACTTGGTAAAATCATGGGATTAGAAGCTTCATTAGACTTATGAACTAGCAACCTTCATAATTGGTTATGGTTAAATAGTAAGAACAAATTGTATATGCTAGGTATATGGTAGCTCCAACTAGTCTAATGGTAACATGAAGCATTGGAAGGGTTAGGCATAATTGTGTTGAATTCCGTAGATATGATATTTTTTTCTTGTATCTCTTGCACTGATCTTGGTTAAGTTAAGTGGTAAGTAGTTGTCAGCCAGCCCTCATCTCCATATTAACTAGGGTCGGTCGACGATGCTATTGAGTACCGTTGTTTTGTACTCATGCTATACTTGCTACATCTTTCTATGGTGCGGGTTTCATTGTGTTCAGGTCCAATGTTCGGGATATGATTCAGGATTTTTCTTGAGAGCCTCGGGGAAAGCTAATTGCACAGTGTGTGGCCCCCAAATTTCTCTTTTTTTGAGTTACTTTAAGCTGTCTACTTCTTACTTAGACTGTTTGTAGTATTGAGTTGATTAAATAGTTAGGAAACTCTGTAATGCTCATGTACACTTATGACAAGGTTTTGGGGTTGGTCAGCTTTTCTTAAGTTCTACTTGTTGTATAGATTGTATCAACTTTGATTTATTTTAATAAGAAATGATTATTGCTTTTATTATGATTTTTTTTTAAAAAAACTGATCTAATTGTGTTGTGGGTTTGGCTTTCCTATCAGTGGGGAATAATAGGCACCATCATGACCTTACATTTTGGGTCGTGACACTAGCGAACCCGTAATTTGCGTAGCTACCAAGCCGACTTGCTATAATTGCTATTTTGCTGCAGTTTAATCCCTTTCTCATTTGCTGAAGGAAATTCTTCCTTCACATGCTCTGGCTTTTCCTTCTCATGTGATTCAATAGCGAACATTTATTTTGTTGCCGATTGCTCACCCCGAATTTGTCTGATTTAATCCACTATTGGGAACTTGAGGAGTAAATACAATGTCGACGATACTGCTTTCATATCGTGTATCCAAGGCCTTCCAAAGATCACATTGTAGATCATATCACTATCTATGACATAAAATTTTGTGTGTTTGAGTATTCCTACCCCATTGATTGGTAATATAATTTCCCCTTTTATCGTCTCACTTGCCATATTAAACCTATTAAGCACCCTAGAAGATAGTGCCTGTCCATCTACTATTGACAATTGGTCCAACACTTTCCATCGGATGATGTTTGTTGAACTACCCGGATCAACCAATATTCGTTTAACCCGACAGTCCACAATCATAACATAGATCACCAAGGTGTTAGTATGTGGAAGAGTAATGCCATCCGCATCTTCATCTATGAATACGATTGCTTCTTCCGGGTTAAAGTTTCGTGATCTCTTCTCTTGTGCTATTGAGAACTTTGTCTTTTTTGTGATGAAAGGTGTTCCCGCGATCTCGGCTCCTCCCATTATCATGTTGATCACTTGACTAGGATCGACCTGATCAAAATGTTTTCTTGACCCTTTGCTCTTTCCATAACCATCCCTGGCTCTATTACTCAAAACTTCCCTCAAATGTCCATTCTTCAACAATCGTACAACCTCATCTCTAAGGTGCCGACAATCAGCAGTTCCGTATCCATGAGTCCCGTGGAAATCACAAATAAAATTTAGATTTCTCCTATAGGGATTCTTTCGTATAGGCTCAGGTCACCTGGGATCGCTAATCTTTCCAAGAGCCCCAACCAACCCAGCCCCAACCACGCTGAAACAATAATCCGACAAACTTGGGTTTTCAATACCATTGACTAAGTTGGCCTTTGATACAAAATTTTCAACATCTAGATGGCTTTTGTTGAAGCTCGTTGTCTCGAATTGGTTTTATGGCTTCTTTCCATCCCTGAAGGGGGCCACGTTGATCGACTATAACGCTGATACCTTTCTTTTCCCAATTCGTAATCACAATCAACATTCCTTTTTTACCTATCATGGTTTCGACTTTGGTCAGTTAACCCAGCCGGTAATACGAATTGGTCATCTTCGACTCGGATTTTCGATTCATACCTATTATGAACATCTGTCCATGTTGTAGCAGGAATTTCCAATAGATTTTCTTTCAGTTTTAACTAGGTGCTTGAACTTCTAGGGTATAACCCCTTGGTAAATGCCTCTGCTACCTATTCATCCGGGACAGCCGGCAACATCATTCGTTCCTTTTGGAACCTTATAACAAACTCATAAAGCAACCTAGCATCACCTTGGGGAATCTTGAAGATATCCGCTTTCCTTGTTGGCAACGTTTTTGCTCCAGCATGTGCTTTGATAAAAGCATCCGGAAGCATTCCAAAAGAATGAATCGAATGCTCTAGAAGCAATGAATACCAAGTCATTGCCCCTTTGGACAATGTTTCACCAAGCTTCTTGAGTAAAACAGATTCAATCTCATCTGGCTACATATAATTCCTTTAACGACACATGTGTATGAGGTCATATGCTCCTAAGGATCTGTAGTCCCATCATATTTGGATAGATCCGACATTTTGAATCTCTTTGGGATCAATTTAGGTACAGCGCTTGGTAGGAACGACAACTACACATCTCTTTGAATTCGGTCCCTTCACTACCGGCTAGGCTCCTGGAATCTAGTCTATTAGGGAATTGAATGCCTTAAGTTCTTTTTCATTCAGATCCAATCGACTATTTAATTCTTTCTCATTCTTTTCTGGCCGATTGGAAAGGGCCTCCAGGTACTGCATAACGTCCAGCGTTTTGCCACCTTGAGTATCATTGCTGCTTTGTCCATGCTCAACATTCGTATTTGGTAGTTTGTTCCAGCATTATCCTCCCTACTTGTAAGTCAGCAGTAGTTTTTTGCTGTTTTTCTACCAGGTCCAAAATCTTTGCTAACCCTGGATTTACAGCCACCACTTCTTCTTCATGGTCATCATTAGGAGTTAAATCATTTCCCAAATGCTTGGATCCACAAGGAGAAATCTGGGTTTGTTCATTCCTCGCCTTGACTTCTTCTGTTGCTGGATCTCTTTCTTGTGCATTGACATTGTTCAACACCCCCATCATCTTGATTTCCAATGTTTTTCATAATTCCAGATTACCTGATAGAAAAGATTTGAAAGTGATAAGTAAGGTAACTAGAGAAACAAAACAATACCATTATTATCCTTAGCCTCACGGTGGGCGCTAAACTGTTTACCCTAAAAAGAGTACAGTTTAATTTGTTTGTGGTTTAAAGGGTACATGAATTGATTTGTTATAAATAATTAATAAATTGCTGATAACAAGTAAGAAGGTCAAGTTAATAAGCCAATATAAAGCAGAAATGAAATAATTGAGCCTGGGCTTGTATGATCCTCAAAGAGAATTCTTTGACAAGTTTTCCTCCGATGGAGCACCTGCACGCCTTAGCCTTTGATAAATAAGTGCTAATCTAGAGTAAAAAGAATAGTGAAAATATGCAAATTACAAGGACTGGATTGTATAAATGAGCGTGAGAAAGTGTATTTCGATGCCCTTTACAACGAGCTATTAGGCTCATTTTATAGTTGCAATCATCAACATTGAGCTGCAGATTAATTCTAATAATGAGTAATAAAAGACAATAAATGCTACTTTAATTCTGAAGTGTAGCGTTTGCTACGAATCTGGACCGGTCATATAACATTTATCTTCCATAAATGGCCCGAACTAGCTAGTCCGGAAAGGTTGCTCCTGAGTTTATTTGGGACTTCTTGTTCCGACCAAATAAAATGACTAAGCAATGTTTTAACTCCAATTGCCACGTGTCGAGCTTTATTTTTTCATGTATACAAAGCTAACAAATTATTTCACATAAATTTGATTGACATGTTTCTATTAACTTGCTGACATAAACATATGTATTCGTTGTCGAAAAAATTCCTCTGAGCACATGCGACGACAGGATAAATTAAATTTGCTCTTTATTTGTTAATTAAAAGATAGACTCCAGTGTGATATCCTCTTATATGTTACTTCCATATGTTTTGTGATTCATTCTTTAGACTTTCTTTTTAATCAATTTTCATAAAATTACAGTTGAAAAAAAAAGTCCAATATCACAAATTATGTTGTTTCATGTTGTGCCTTTTATTTTAGATTTAAGATGATTGCATCTAGCGTGTCTCAATGTGGATGTAATGTGCCCATAAGACTTGGGATGGAATTTGATTCAGATGATCAGCAAGTAGAAGGGAATTTACCTCAATTCGTGTTCATGGTTAAACCTCAATAAATAACCAACAATATTCAATTGCATGATTAAATGAGCAGAAGCTATTTGTAGTGTGGGAGAAAAATAGTAATGAAGGGGAAAAAAAGTTTTTATATGCAGTCGAGTATTGAAAGAATCTGAAAATATCATACAACTTGAGGCATCTTAATTTAGCTAAGATGATAAGAAAACATGAGTTCGGAATATTACTGAAACATTCTATAAAAACAATATTTAGCCTCCTTGACTTGTGATTTGGGGAGGGGAAAGAGGGATGTTTAGCCATTTTTGGAAGTTTAAACCATGACAAAAAGTTTTCAAAAATTCCGGCCATGAAATGAGTGTATTCTTCTTTATTGTTTGCAAACACAGAACTACAGAGAAGTAAATTTATTTGGATTTCTCTCTTGAGTGAATTCTATTCATAGTAAGATAATCTCTTTCCAATCTAAACTAAAAATCTAGCAACATTCTCAGTAGTTGGGAATCATCCGTGAGTCAATTGGGTCTTAGCCATGGTTTAGGGGTTATATTAATTAAATTAATATAGACCCTTGGATTATTAAATGAACAGGTGTCATAAAACTAGCAATGTACTAGACCAAATGGATGGATGATGTACTAGAGAGGAGCTAGGTTAGTTTTGAAGAGGAAAGATGAAAGAGTTATAATCGTAGGAAATCAATTCGTGATTTGTATTGATGTATGATAGTCAATATATACAAAATAGGTATGTAACTGTCTGCATAATGTTAGGCTAAATTATAGGACCTAATTAGGTATACATAAGGAAGAGATCACGCCTAATATACATTTGCTAATTATGAAAATATTATGCCAATATTTACGTTGACTATTTCATAGTCTATCACACACCAGCAGTCAAAGTGGGAGGTTGTCGTACGCTTAGACTGTCCCTGAAATCATCAAAAAGTACGCGCGGAAGACCTTTAGTGAAAATATCTGCAATCTGGTAACGAGACTGGACGTGAAGAACACGAACTTCTCCAGGGGAAACTTTTTCACGTACGAAATGTATGTCCATCTCAATATGTTTAGTGCGTTGGTGCTGAACTGGGTTACTTGATAGGTATATGGCACTAACATTATCACAATAAACCAATTAGCTTTCCGGATGGGACAACAGAGCTCCAAAAGAAGGTTTCGAAGCCAACAAGACTCACAAACGACATTATCCACACCACGGTATTCAGCCTCGGCACTCGACTTAGACATAGTAGGTTGCCGTTTGGATGACCATGAGAGTAGATTATTGCCAAAGAAAACACAGTAACCGGATGTGGATCGGCGAGTGTCTGGACACCCACCCCAATCTGCATCTGTATAAGAAACAAGAGAGGCAATGGAGGATTTATACAGATGGAAACCAAACTCAATAGTACCTTGAATGTATCGTACAATGCGTTTAAGATCATTCATATGTTCAACTTTTGGATCGTGCATGTGAAATCATACTTGTTGAACTGCATAGGAGATGTCTGGTCTTGTGAACGTAAGGTACTGCAATGCGCCAGCCAACTTACGATATTGAGTTGGATCATCACAAGAAGGCCCAGCAGTGGCGCCAAGTTTGGCTTTGGTGTCGACCGGTGTCTAACTTGGCTTACAGGCAGTCATGCCTGCACGCTCTATAATATCTGGTGCATAATTTTTCTGAGAAAGAAACATGCCATGTGAATTACGGGTAACAGCAATACCTAGAAAATAGCTTAAAGGGTCCAAATCCTTCATAGCAAATTCGGCACTAAGCAGAGACATGATGGATTTTCTGAGAGCATCTGAAGAAGTTGTGAGAATAATATCATCAACATATAGCAGAATGTAAGCAATGTCAGAACCTCGACAATAAATAAAGAGAGAGTGATCAGATCGGCTATGTGAAAAGCCAATAGTGGAGACATAGTCTGCAAAATGTTGGTACCACGCACGGGGAGCTTGCTTAAGCCCATATAATGATTTCTTCAAGAGACAGACATGATGAGGATGTTTTGGATCCTTAAATCCAACATGCTGATACATATAAACAGTCTCATTAAGATTATCGTGTAGAAAAGCATTATTGACTTCCAACTGATGAAGGGCCAAGAGTGTGCAAGTGCAATGCTCAATACAGCACGAATAGTAGCCGGTTTGACAACCAGACTGAAAATTCTCGTTGCAGTCAACTCCAACCTGTTGAAACCTGCCATCACCTACAAGACGGGCTTTGTGCCTCTCAAAATAACCATCAGATTTATTTTTATGACGAAACATCCACATAGAACGAATTAGATTCACATCAATAGGACGGGGTACCAACTCCTACATCTTATTTTTAATTAGAGCATCATATTCATCAACCATGGCAGCGTTCCAATTGGGGTCATTTAAAGCACTCACCGGATTTCGTGGGATGGGAAAAATGGAAGTTGTGGTGGAAGTGTTTAAATTAAATGGTCGTTTGGGCTTATAAATCCCATGTTGGCTTCTAGTATCCATGCAGGTGGGCTGCTGTGCATTGGGAACAGGTGCAGGGATTGGGCCTGATGGCATTGGGCCAGCACTGGGGGGAAGAGAAGCTGGACTTGGCATGGACAAAGGCACTGGAGTGGGTGCTGGAGTTGGCCGGTTGGGCTGGACCGCAGGGGAATAGGCCAGGGGTGACTGGTCCGTAGCTGGCGTGCTACTGGACGAGTGGGTTGGGGATTCTGTCGGTTGGGCCGTGGGCTCAACTAGTGGATTGGGCTATGACAGAAAGTGCAAAGTGTATGGAGAAATTCCATGGTCTAAAAAATCATAAGAAGTTGGGGTTGGTTTGTGTAATTTTGAGAAGGGAAATTGATTTTCCTTAAAAATGACATGCCTTGATATTATGATTTTCTTGTTTGATAAATCATAACATTTATATCCCCTATGGTTCAACGGATATCCAAAAAATCACACGGGGTGGACCTTGCTTGCAGCTTATTAATAGTTGTAGATGGGAAAAGAGGATAGCATAGATACCCAAAAACCCGGAGATGAGAATAGGAGGGGGTTCGTTGATGGAGAATTTGCGTTGGTGATTTATACTCAAGGACCTTGGTGGGAAGTACATTAAGGAGATATGTGGCCATTTGGAGAGCATGATGTCAAAAAGAGGGGGGGCATGAAGGAGTGGGCAAGCAGAGTGCGCACTATGTTGTTAATGGATTTAATTTTTCTTTCCGCCTTACAGTTTTGAAGGGAGGTATGGGGGAAAGAAAATCTGAATTCAACCCATTAGAGGTGCAAAAAGATTGAAAAGGCCCATTATCGAACTCCCGCCCATTATCACATTGAATGTTTTTTATGTCTCTTTCGAATTGAGTTCGTATTAATGCCTTAAACGATAGAAAAATAGAATAAACTTGGGACTTGTTAGATATCGGAAAAGTCCAAAGAAAATTACTATAATCATCAACAAAGAAACTCATAATAGCGGTGCCCATTAGAACTCAAAATGGGAGATGTCCATAAATCACTGTGAATGATATCAAATGGCATAGTAGTAAATGACAATGAATCATGAAATGGCAATTTAATGTGTCTCCCCAAAGGACAAAAGGTACAAAAAGAAGTTCGAGCCTTATTACATTGAATTAAAGCATTACTACGAAGAGAACTAAGAATAGCATTTCTCGGATGCCCGAGTCGAGAATGCCATAAGCTAGATGATGCGGCAATGAAGGTTGATGGTGGAGTGGTCCTTTTTGTGGCAGTGATAGGATACAATTCCCCGGTGCTCTCACATCTCATTAGGAGACTCCCCGTCTGTAAATCCTTCACAGAAAAGCCAAGAGGATCAAAATCAACAGAAACATTATTGTCCTTAGTGAATTTGCGTACGGAAATAAGGTTTTTGATGAGTTTTGGAGCATGTAAGACATTTTGGAGATGTAATGGGGGATTAGGTGGGGTTAGGGATGTATGACCATAGCCACGAATTGGAATAGTGCTACCATTACCAACAACAATTCCAGTATTTTTGCTCAAATTAAAATAAGACGTGAGAGTACTTGTGTTGGCAGTCATGTGGGAAGTCGCTGCGGTGTCCATGTACCAATTATCATCCGATTGATGCATGAACAAAGTGTGCATGACGGCCTCTATGTCTGTTGGAGCATACCCAGAATAGGATGGACCATGCATGGAATAAGCCTGCTGGTTAGGGATGTATGACCATAGCCATGAATTGGAATAGTGCTATCATTAACAACAACAATTTCAGTATTTTTGCTCAAATCAAAATAAGACGTGAGATTACCTGTGTTGGCAGTCATGTGGGAAGTCGCTCCGGTGTCCATGTACCAATTATCATCCGGTTTGTTATATCCCGCATTTTCAGAGCATGAGCGTGACACGTGCTTCCTCAAAAAATGGACAATCATGTTGTTGCTACATAATTTAAACTCACGTTGATAATGTTGTATCCCGTATTTTTGAACGTCGGATTATTTGTAAGCTGAGGTGGGGCCCACACGTCAAGATTTTTTTGGAACATGTGACAAGTTATATGAATCACATATGTAAAGTTAAACACAACTCATGAAGGACCCTTGGGCCAAATCAAAGTGGAAGCCCTCCAAACGAATATTTTTAAGAAAACGTTTTCGGGTGACCTGACTTCGAGGGGAAAAAACGGTATTATAAGTTTGGAATTTGGAAAAATACTAAGAAATAGAAGTTGTAGATAATTGAATTAGATTTCCAACCATAGGTCGTGGGTTCCCATTTGACGTTGGTACAAGGAGATATGGATGTTTTAAGGTAGAAAGGTCAGTAGGCTAGGTCCAACTCGGGGCCAACCGGGTTAGGCCCATGATAAAAAAAAAACACAAGAAGAGGCCCAACACTTGGAGGTGGCCGGCCATATAGCTTGGCCCAAGCCCATGAAGAATTAAAATCCAAGTAATATATATATATAAGAGGGCTCCTTGCTTAGTCTTCATTTTAGAAGTTTCAAGAAAAACAAATGGAGAGCAAGACTAGAGGGGCCTATTCGGTCAACTCCCATGGAAAATCAAGTCATGGAAATCTTGTTCCAAGAATTTGTTTCTTCATGTATTCCTACTCATTTGAAGGCCCTCTTCAACATGGTATAATTGTTGAAGCAAAAATCCCTCTTATTGTTCCAAGTTCACAAGTCTAGTTAAGTGAGGAAGTTGAAGAAAAAGGTAAGATTTCACTCCTTTTGTCTTGGAAGAAATATATATAGGTGTTGTGGAATGTGGAAAGGAATGTAGAGTATGAAAATTATGTGTTATGAATATTTATGTCGAAAATTAAAAGTTTCGGATGAATTATGGTTTTGGTGGAACTTTTGTATATTTTGTAAATATTTTGTAGAATGATATGAAATGCTTCCGAATTGTATTGGAATGGTCTTGATTAGTAAATGGATATGAAAACATTGATATTAGTTTGGAAGTGCGAAGTTAGATTGGAAGTTGTCGCACTATGTTGGAAAGAAGACTATTTATGCTAGAATGTGTTTTGTAGCGATTGTTGATGCTATTGGTATGGTTGTTGATATTTTGGCCGAGTTAAAATCTCGGGGATGTTGAATTTATAGGGGAGATGCTGCCCAAATTTCTGTAGAAAAGTGTTAATTTAAGATTCAAGTCCTAAAGTCTTATAGTTAACATTCGGTAATTGCGACCAATTGTAGATTTTGGAAGAAACGGGAATTGAGTTTGGAGAGGCACAAGGAGCGAATAAGGTATGTAAAGCTTTACCTTTCTTTCTCTTGGCATGTCTTAGGTGTGATAGGTTTGGATATGAGCCTCGGGGACGACTTTACTCTTAGGAATCCGCGCTTAAATTTGCCCCTTTTTCATTCAGTAGAATTGAATTAAATATTTTATGAATAGTTGGAAGAATTGCCTAAACACCTAGAACTTGTGCAAATAGAACCCGACTACTTTAAAACTCTAATAAGTGACGTCATGAAGTGTAACGTACGTAAATTGTGTACGCCACCTCAGTTGACCAGAGGTGGGCCCACTATTCCCGATTTATCTCCTATTGTATTATTGTCTTATTTTCGAGCGATCTTAAAGGAAACGTTTTAACTACTAAACGAAAATTGTTTTAAATATTCCATTGAGTCTTATAAACTATTTTGGAACATGGAAACGATCCCAGAAAGATTATTTCTACATAACTCACTATGACATCTGAAATACGCCTATTATGATTATCGTCCGATTTCATTATTATGATTTGTCATTCGATATGTCCTATCGAGTCTTTGTAAATGTGTTATGTTTTATAGTGTATTTAGTTTCTCACTATTCCACTCGTGGATGCCTCAATGCTTCCTTCACTGAGCCCGGGCCAGGATATGTTATCACGCGTATTCCACTGCATTGTTCGCCGTGCCTCGATGTGAGGGGGCAGGTATACATGTACATGGGTTGTGGAGTATGCTGTGCCATGTACACATATTCTGATATATGATGATATGATATGATATGGCCATCTGATATGTTTGATATGCGCACATTCTGATATGATATGATATGATATGTTACGGAGCTATTCCCTACTCTGGAGTATGCTGTGTTGTGGCGCCAGTGACGGGGTGGCGACCACGTTCTGTTCACCGTGTCCCATAATGGGGCCGGATATGGCATATGTTCTGACATGCATTACCTATGTTTTATGAGTAAGCATTTTTTATACTCCGGTTACTACACTTATTTTTTGTATCCCCTGTTCAGATTATGACTCTGTTTATTGTACCTTATGCTTTACATACTCAGTACATATTCCGTACTGACCCCCTTTTCTTCGGGGGCTGCATTTCATGTCGCGCAGGTACACCCAGATGATGTGGAGTTATTATAGGGGATGTCCCAGCAGAGTTGGCAAGCTCCATTTGCTCCTGGAGTGCTGCCGAGTCAGAGTTCGTACGTGTGATTCTTCTGGATTGATGTAGAGACTTTGCAGACAGAGTCGTGGGTATAGAATGTCAGTTGTGTAAGCGGCTTCATCAGCCGATATGTCATTCTGTATTATGTGTTAAATTCTATATGATCACAGATTCTGTTTGATTTGGAAAGCATCGAAAAGAATATGTCGAGAGTCTATTATGTATTTTATCTTAATTCGATTTAAAAAGTCTATTAAGATTATGTGTGCCCTAAAGGTCTGTGGGTTCGCGCGGCTCCAGATATGGGGCCGGGTGCCCATCACACCCTAGTGGAATTAGGGTGTGACACGGTTAATGCATGAACAAAGTGTGCATGGCGGCCTCTATGTCTGTTGGAGCATACCCAGAATAGGATGGACCATGCATGGAATAGGCTTGCTGAGATGGGCGTGGGCCTGCACCAAGAATGCCATTGGGCCTTGGCGTCGGGGGACGCTACTGCCATGCCCCTGTTGGATATGGACGGGGGAGGGGGGCAATGCCCATTGTTGTGGTGGCCAAGCAGGCCAGTAATAGCCCCTGCTGGTGGCTAGGCCGCCGGCGACTAGTGGTGGCTGGTTTGTCCGCCGCCGCCGCGGCCAGATTTGTCGCGGTTGTTGGTGTTGTTATTTTCCTTTCTCCTGTTCTTTTTGTAATTCCTACCATGATTATTATCACGATTATGATAATTACGGTTATTTGAATTATTGTTACCTCCAGGTGGCGGTGGCGGTGGGGGAGCATTATTATCAACCATGAGAGCCGTGGGACCAGAATCGCGGGTTCGTTCCTTAGCTTGAGTCTAGAGCACACTTCCGAGAAAGAGGGCAGCATGTCCTTTTGCTAGATGGTTGTGACAAAGTATGCATATGCCTCCGGCAAGCCCGCAATGAGGTGCAAAGCCATACGTTGGTCGGACACCGGCGACCCCACGTTGGCATGTTGATCGGCGAGGGACTTCAGCTTATTATAATAAGCCATAACCGATCTGAAGTCGGCCATTTTTGTGGTGGTGAATTCTGTTTCAAGGTACGCCGCCCTTGAGTTCTTGTTATCCTGGAAAATTTGAGCAACTCATTTCCAAGCCTTCTCCGCAACATCATCCGCCACGAGAAAAGAGGTAAGAATATCATGGGATACGGTGGCGTATATCCATTTGAGAACCACCGCATCAAGTCGTTTCCATAGCGGAAGATCAGCCGCCTTCGCTGCGTTGTACGCGGTGAGTTCAGTGGTGTCAGTTGGTGGTATAATGTGCCTAAGTACGGAGTGGACGCGGGCTAGAACCTTGAAGAGTGTCGCCCATTTGTGATAATGACCGGTTTCCATGTCAAGGGTGATTGGTATTAAGGATTTCATATTCGTGACAGTCAAAGCAGAATGGAAATTTTTGTCAGCCATTGAAGAGAAGTGAGGGAAGAAGAAGACGACGGCTAGGTTTAGGAGGTGAGGAAGCAAACCTGCTCTGATACCATGTAGGAAATCAATCCGTGACTTGTATTGATGTATGATAGTCAATATATACAAAGTAGGTATGTAACTGTCAGCATAATGCTAGGCTAAATTATAGGACCTAATTAGCTATACATAAGGAAGAGATCACGCCTAATATACATTTTCTAATTATGAAAAGATTAAGCCAATATTTATGTTGACTATTTTATAGTCTATCAATAATAAAATAAAAAACAAAAGCAGTTCTTTGAAGTAGAATTGAAGTAAAAAGAAAATTGTTTGACTCTAGAAATCCGAACGATGCTATATAAGTTAGAACAGAAGTAGTAATTTATTTCCGAGGTGAATACAAAATCTAGAGTAAGTAGATTCTAAGTGGGTATAATCTTATGACATGCATATATTTTAAATCCACATCAATTTTTATTGCAACACAAAATCTTGAAACTTCAAAATTGAATAAGAGGTGTTCATTTGGGAGCAAATGCAACAGCTTGAAAGCGAGCTTTGAAATGGGCAAGCAACTCATCTCTTGGAGGTAAATATTTCTTGTTTTGGGTGCAGTTAATGTATTCATTTCTCCAAGCACAAAAATTTGGGAATTTTTCTCTTGTTACCAAAACTACTCCAGAGGCTTCTTCAAAGACTCCTACCCAAAGTGCCTCAGCGTTTGCAGCAATATCGGCAAATCCGAATTTGTCGCCCACAAAGAACTTCTTATCCTTGAGCTGATTATCAAGAACGTTCAGCATCTCACAAGCTTCCTCTGTAACTTTCTCTTCATCCTCCCCTCTGTGAAAGAAACATTTCCCCACTGCTGGCCCCTGACAAATTATAACACTCAATACTTAAGCTTCAATAACGAACTACTTTTAAACATAAAAAAGCACCATACTATTTAGAACAGACCAAAAAGAAAGAATGTCACAAATTGGGACAAATGAAATATTAGAAATTCGCTATAGTATCTACTGGTATATAAATCTCTTACATGATTTAAAAAAAAAAAAAAACTCATTAAAGACGTACCACCTAAATTAAATGTACTTATATGACTAAAATATATTTCAAATTAACTGGAATATATAGCGGTGAAAAGAACATACCTTTTCATCATGGAACTTAGCCAGAAACGAGCTTGATCATAAGGGTCTTTAGGCAAGATTGGAGGACCTTCAAACGTCTCGTCAATGTATTCAACAATTACAATTGATTCACAAATGGGCTTTCCATTGTGAATCAGCACTGGGATTTTCTTGTGAATTGGATTGGATTCAAGAAGTAGAGAGCCCTTATGTTGTAGATCTTCTTCTATATATTCATATTTCACTCCCTTAATCTTTAGGGCCCACTCAACTCTGTGAGTAAATGGACTATACCAAAGACCATGCAACTTCACTTCTGCCATCTCCCAACTTTGGTTCTCTCTATTTATCGCTTTACTATGTTTATGAATTTTATTTGGTGGTTTTGATCTTTTGAATTTTGTTCTTTTTTTTATAGAGGGAAAAATAAGCAAGTGCCTTTCTAACCAAGTCTTATAGAGGGAATTTTATTTGGTGGTAGTGTCTTTGTAACTAAGCAAATGCTATTTTTCTTCTTTGACAAGTCTATTTTCCAGTTTGACACTTCCATATTGACTGAAGACTTTTAATAAATGTTAGTAAAACTTAAAGACTTGGAAGGTTTATCCAACTAGTAAAGATTTACCCGACTCAAATCAGTTGATGCATGATCTAAATTGTTAAAGGCTCCTTCCTTTGAGGCGCGTTCAAGACCTGAAGTTTAGAGAAGCACAAGGTGGGTGATTCGCATTAGTTAGGTTGCACTTGTAAGGCCCCGGCCCGTAAGTCTTAAATGTTTATTTGGACAAATTACACCTTGATGAACGAATTAAGGTATTAGTGAATGTGACACAAGGAAGGTGGTTTGCCAGAACATTAATATGAATGTTTGAAAGGGTCGAAGTGGGTTGGAGAAAGTTAGGATTAATTAAAACATTTCTATACAACGACGTTTTATTTCTGTAAGATGTTTTCACATAGCTCGAGCTTATGATTTTCTATTTACACAACAAAAACTCTTGCACTGGCGTTAAAATCCCATTCAAAAAGCTTGGAAGCGATATCTAAAACCAATATACTTGAAGAAATTCTTCAATTTAGTACTCCATTCATTTCAATTCGTTTGACGGTACTATTTCCTTATTAGTTAGTTCCAAAAAGAGTGACACGCTTTTATGTTTGAAATTTTAATTTTATACTTACATTTTTCTCTAAATGGGAATCTTTTATAGCCACACAGATGCTATAATATATTTAATACAACACGTTTCAAAAATCTTATAGCTACACAATTATTATGACATGACAGGGAAATAACAACAAGAAGAGGTGTTCTATTGATGTTTGGTCAAAAATGCATATATTTACTCATTGATGCCTCACATTCTACTACTTTTAATCGTCATTTGAGTACTAATTATAATGATTTGTGTTTAATATTGTGTTTTTATTATTTAGGAATAAAGCGGGATGAAGATGAACAAATTTGGAGTAAAACTGAATAAAATGGGAAGAAAAAAAAAAGAAAGGAAAAGGAACACAAAGTGGATTGTGTCATGATGCTCTATGTTAAAGTCCAGATATCGTACCCATAGGGACTTATAATTAACCGGAAACTAAATTAAACTAATGCTAATTATCTAAACAAGAAATAAAATCCAAAGTTAAGCCTGTCGATTGGGCCGAGTCGGCCCGGGACCAGCCCACCTAACCCGGCCCGGCCCCTCAACCCGGTAAGAGGGTGGTGGGTTGGGCTAGTGGAAACAATTAGGGGGCTGGGCCGGACATGCCATTTAGCCTAGCCCACCAACAGCCCGGGTTCTAGCCCATCAAGGGCCTGACCCAGCCCACTTCGAATTAATTTTTTTAAAAAAATCATAAATAGGCATTTTTACATATATATGACAGATTTCGTAACTTTCACCATTTGTTCTTTTTTCTCCTATTTGTTGTAAAAAATAAGTTGGTGATACCAAAAATTATGGCTGCAGAGAAAATATCTTTTCATGAACTTGATTCGAGCAAATTAATATAATAACACTATTGAGCATCATAGATATTATTATAAAAATAATCAATTTGCATAATTAAAAGGAAGATATTTATGTCAAAATGTTGTGTCGTCAGTCATCCCTACTGATAGCTGAGTTTACAGAATCGTTAAAATGAAATAAATGGATCAACTCACAGAGAAATTGGAAGATAGATTGTGATGAAGTACGAAAATGTAGAACAGCCAATGTCTAAGATCTTATTAGTTTCAAATATTTTATATATAATAATAATTAAATATTTTTTAGCGTATTTGAAATGTCTCCGCCGATGATGGAGAGGTGACAATCTGCACATGACATTAGGACTTAGGATCAGATGAGATAACTAAATTAAAAACTTTCGTTTAGTATCAAAACTCATGGGCATTGTTCCCATTTAGTTACTGTGTGATTTCATTTCATCCTTTTTTTGGATTAAAAAGATTAGCTTATTTATAGCAAAACAAAGTTCCTAATTTATGTATATCTTGTATATGTTAATGGTATATTTTTGTATATCTTGAATATGTTGCTGTAATAAAGACTCCCAACGGCTATTTAAGTACTAAAAATTATAAAAAGTTGAGAATGTGATACAAGACTGCATAAGTAATTTAAAATAAAACTTCAAACTTAAATTGATAACATTGCAAATGCACAACATACAAACTTAGACGGTTAACTTATTACAAATGAAAAGTTCAAAACACTAGCATCGATGGAGAAATTTAAGAAGAGCGAAACTTCAAAGTTCAATTTTGTGCCTTTTGTTCAAGTGCCTACGTAACGGACCGGTACCCCTAAAAATTGGTTCGGACTTATGGAGATATATTTGACCACAATGTTGACATTTACATGTTCCTCGTCTACTTGCTCAAAATACAACCACACCAGACTTGAAATTGATCTTAGGACTGGAGGAGGAGGTGGAGGATTATCATTATCCATTAAATTTAAATTTTGAAATTTGAAACTGGAAGTTGGAAGAAAGAGGAGAGAGAGAGAGAGATTTAGATGAGTAGGAAATTTAGGGAAAGAGGAGAGTAGGAAATTGTGAGATAATATGGAGAAGAATGAATGGTATTTATAGATTGAAAGTATAGCCAAAGTATAATTTAAGGAACTTGATGGTTAAAATAAAGTTGACAAAAATTAGATTTTAAAGTATCAAACTTAATAAATTTTAGTATTAGAATTTTTTTTAAATAATAAAAATCTGGCCCGGCCCACTAACTAAAATCTGATCCAGCCCACTATGTACCCCTACCGGGGTAGGGGGCTGGGCTGGACACCCCTTTCCCTCCTCCAACCCAGCCCACTAACTATGGCCCGGCCGGCCCTTGGCCTGGCCCCATGTGACCCGCATTTATATGGCCCGGCCCGACCCAACCCACTTGACAGGCTTATCCAAAGTTATACTTATAAACTAACTAAAAATAAAAGAAAGCAAATAATGAACTTCAACTAAGAAAGAACAGATTTTTATCGGAGAAGAGATAAATCTAGGGTTATGACCACTAAAATTCCAATTGAGCCGTCTAATCGTACATCTATTTTATTTTCTGGGTTATTAGTTGACGGGTTAATTATTGTTTTATGAGTATCTTTTGAGTCGCTCACAAGCCTATAGATGTTACTCTAACGCCTATATTCCTATGGTCATTAGAAAATAACAAGAACGCATTTATAGCTCTGTATTCAACTAATCAAGGCTAAAGGGTAAATTCCTATCCTCATTAGCGAAACGATTACTCGAACAAACTCTATTTATTCTTATTACGCATGCAAATTCCCTATCCCTAATTCAATTCACACCCCACAGATAGTGTTCAACTATTGGAAAGATAATCAAACAATTAAGACCAACAATCTATATATAATATAAAGCTAGGCATAGACAAGGTGATGTGACACCTCTTTATGGCCTCCATTCCTATTTATCTATTTTCTTAATTTTTTGAATTATTTCCTTATTTTATGTTACAATAATCTTCAGAATACTAGGAGCACTTAATTTTTTCTCTTTCTTCATTATTACTTCTATTTATGTTTTAAGAAACCTTTTGCCTTCAGTTTTTTTTTTTTAACCTTTGTTACAGTTTGATTTTTTCCCCTTATTAAAGGTTTAGAAGATCTGCAAGCAAACAAACAAATACACCTTATTTATCATCATTACTTAATGTTATCATTTATGTAGTAATTTACACCCACGTTCTATGTAGTCATTTACACCCACGTTCCTTCTTTATCAAAACTTTCCTCCATTCTTGATGAATCTATTTCTTCTTCTTTTTAGACCCACGTTCCTCTACTCTCATTAAGTCCCATTACATTGATCATTGATAACGTAAATATGATTACAACTAGCGTTAGACCGATAAATATTATTTCAGTAGCATTTGAGTCAAGCACACATCCTCTTCCACTTCAAAATCAGCTTTGTTGTTGTAAATATAAGATTTTTGGTTCACCTCTTTCTTTTGTAGTCTTCACTCTTCCCTTCAAAGGATTAGCAAGCAGAAAAGAAAAGAATCTCGTGCAACGAATTTGCCGCTGTTTCCCGTAAGCCTATCTTCGTTACGTCAACATTAATTGTTGAAGGTTTAGAGAGAAAGTTGGTGATGAGTTTGATAGGACGACGAAAGAGAGTGTATGTAAGATTTCATGGACGTTTTTTATTTCATGTTCTTGTAATAAAGAATGTGCAATAAAGCTAAAGAAGGATCTAATAAGTAGTGCTATTGTCCTCCTTTTTTTTTTGGACTCCTTTACATTGTATTAACTACTCTCTTGATGAATTCATAAAATGATTATGGAAGTCTTGGGATGGTAAAAAGAATATAAGAGAAAGAGGAAGAATTGTAGGGATTTTGCATAAAAATTGGAATAAAATGAGGATTTTACGGATCAATTTGCATAATTCGCGTCCATTTGTAGCCAAAACTTGTGCCCTTTGTGCATTCCCTCAATTTGGAGAATTTATCAAGTACTACTCCATATTACTTTCCTTATTTGGTTGCCTTTTATTTTGCCCTTTTATTCTTACATTAAGAAAATCTTTTGAAGATAATTATATTCTAATTTAAGGCATATATCAAATATATATGTATTAAACAATAAAATTATGTACCACAATATATTTCCTACATATATATAAGAAGTAATTTAGCCTAAAATAAAATATTGCGTGAAGTTTAATATATTTGAATGATGAAACTAGAAGAAAATATTTTTGAATTTTCTTTTAGGATTTTTGTTTTATGATGTAAAAGAAAAAAAAATTAGTGTGTTTTTATAAGATTATGTTATGATTTGATTTGCTCCGTTTTTCAAATATAAATTTTATGAAATTTTTCTGAGTTGAAATTATAAACTTGAAAAGTTAATTTTAAGATACTTCAGTTGTTGCAAAGATTCACATTTTGATTATATAAATGTTCAATAAGAAAAAAAAAATCTATAACTTAGGTACGAGTCTTTTATAACCGCGCGGAGCGCGGACCAATTTACTAGTAAATAAATAACCCAAAGATGGAAAACCAATATATGTAAACGATAAACGTCAACTTTCATGTTTGAGCCCAAACCCTAGAACTAAAGAGTTAGCTCCACACAGATATAGAAGAAAAACAACAAATCATCCGAATAAAAATATAAAAATGAGTATTACAGAGAAGAGGAGATAAAATCCTATAAAATATGAATCGGCAAAAATAGCGGGCTCGCGTCACACCCGTATCGCAGGTGCAACGCCGAAGACTAGAAAATTATTCAGAGAACTGAATTCCAGGCGATTTATGAGCGACGCCCACTGAACTCATGCACCAATTCGTTTTGCTTCCAAGTACGTCATTTGCTGCCTTGCAATTTCAATTGCTTGCCACGCAGATAAAACTTGCGTACACCCCTTCAATTCTTTTCTTTTGTTTAACAATTTAAATGAATCCAAATCCTGCCAAGTCATTAGAGCATCATGACACAATCCACTTGTCTTTCTTCCTTTTCCTTTATTTTTTTTCTTCCCGTTTTATTTAATTTTGCTCCAAATTTATTCATCTTCATCCCGCTTTATTCCTACATAATAAAAATATAATATTAAGCACAAATCATTATTAATACTCAAACGACAATTAAAAGTACTACAATGTGAGGCAACAATGAGTAAATATATACATTATGACCAAACATCACCACCCCACACTTAAACTACCAGAAAATTGACTTACGGCTACAGCTGCAAAACCGTTGCAATAGATACCAAAACCGTTGCCATATGCCTACTGCAACAGTTTAGGGTACCGTTACATCTGATCACGTTGCAATAGGTCTATTGCAACGGTTTTCTGCAACGGTTTCCGAACCGTTACGGTAGAATATCTAAACGATTATTGAACCATTGTCATAGGCTCCCATATTGCAACAGTTCTTCAGTGTAATAGAATGGTTCAAAACCGTTGTCATATCATTTTATGTCAGGATATATTGAGGCTATCGCAACAGATTATTGATGCTATTGCAACGGTTCAGGATACATATGCATCAGCTACTAGGAGCTATTGCAACGGTTAAATGAGAATTGCAGCACTTGATGGAATATATTACAACGAGTACCAATGCACCCTTAAATATGATACTAATAGAATCATGAATACACTCAACGTAGCTATAAATCAAGAAAATAATATTTATCAAAAAGAATCATAATCCAATCCAACTATTTTTATCCATATAAAAAAGCAAAATTTATAATACAACTCAAGAGTCAACATACATTAATTTGCAAAGTCTACAAAAAGAAAAACGAATTCCTTGTAACATTCGAAGGTCTTACAACGATCAACCAATACTGGATTCTTAATCCGATTTGTCTTTTGATCTACCAGTCTCTACATATATGATAAAAAGAGTATCTTAGGACTTTGCCAAAATTTGTAGTACATTATACACACTAGACAAAGAGATGCAAAAAAGTATCAAGTTAACCTGTCCGGCACAATCCAGTTATGCTCTGAAAGTGCTTTGCTTCTTCAATACAGATAATGAAAAGTAAAAATTTCAATGAGTAAATAGAAAGAAGAAAGAACTTATAGCTCCAATAGCTCCACTAATAGATAAGAAAAAAGATGATATGAGAATCTAAAAATTCGAGAAATCCTGAAGTTGAACCAACTTTACAGTAACTCAAATTCCTAACATTAAATAAGGAATTTCATCATATCCTTTTTTTTTCACCTATATTTAATCTTTGCAGTCATTAGTAATCTTGATCAACATAAGAATGAACTGGTAAAGAGATTTGTTCCTGATAATTTTCTGCAACGATTCTACTAATGTATACAACAATGGTTATATACTAATGTCCTTAAGCAACAAATACTTGATAGCTTTGTTGTCCATTCATTTGAAGTTCTGTCTTAAATAGTTATAACTCTAAGTAAGTGTCTATAGAAATTTTGTTTATACCAGGTTATTACATTTCCACATAGTATTGAACTCATTAAATTTAATGAGGAGCTACGAAACTCAAGCCAGCTAAAAATTAGTGGTGAAAAGGCAAAAGAAGATAGACGAAAGCACCTACTAGTGTGAGTACATTTTTGCTTGTTCTGCCTTGTTATTGGTCTCGTTCTGTAGAAAAAACTACATTAGTCACAATCTATAACACTACATAGATTCTACATGCTAATTAGAGTAAATAGTTTTTAAGACATCTGTTAAGAACAATTTGAGGAACAAGCTATTCTACATGGTGACAAAGTGATACAAGTAGTAGTACCAAACTCAATAAAGTACAATAAACTAGCCACACTAAACTAGATTTATACCGGTTACTGGTTCATAAACGTTTGATCGCCAAAGTGTTTACTCAACCAAGTCAAAGTTTTACATGTCTAGGCGAGAATCAAGCTCATAAAAGTACACCAAAGAGACACACATATGGAACTAAAATAGGTGTTCCTCTGTATAAAAATAAAAGCAAATTTCACCAAAGTACAAAATTACACCTGCAAATGAAACACACACTAGTACGTATCTTTATATATAACTACACATCATTATATTTTGTGCTTGTTAATTGACATGAATAGCTACCATTTGCCTTTTTTTTTTTTTTTTTTTTTTGTTACAGGCAATTGTTTTGGTAGATAACTCCATAAATGCTACATATACACCTCTTTTTGGCAAACTTATCTCGGTCCGAACTTGTCCCAGATAATAGAATGAAAGCGAAACCGCAAGTAATGGTAGCTCTTTTTTATGACTTTATCGTACATATCACAAATACATCTTTTTCATGTGCTTCCAATATCAGTAGCAAATCAAGAAAGAAATTAAGGGGCAGAGACCCAAAGGTCATAATTGTTTTCTCTAAAACTTGCTCATAATGACGGCACTTGGAGGACCGTACCTGGAAGAGCATCGCATGTGATAAGAACGTTTATCTACTTGACAAATGGACTGCAGATTAGTAAGTCTACCACAATATACCACAATGCTTGTTTCATATGCTTATTGCAGGCACTCTTAAGGTTTCTTCCTATAATGCTTTTCTTTTCGTGAAATCTTTTCCAAGCTTAGTACAAAAGACTACTTTAGTTTTTCTCATGTAATTCTTTGGTATAGATTCTAATTTCCGCAGTTTTACCTGCATTGGCTTTAGTTTTATCACTTTGTTTTCGCATTCAACTATATTTAACATATTCTTTTCCCAAATAAAAAGTTCTTGAAAAGAAAAAACTCAAACTGAGTGAAATAAGAAGGCACTCTGAAAAATATCTCAGAACTAGTTTAACTTACAATATGAGATATGGATGATTGATGATAGTGTAGTTTTAGCATAGTTCTCCTGCCATATTCTATCCATTTGCAAAAACAATTACATGTTAAAGGGGGTGGGGTAGGGTAATGCATGAAATGTATTAGACAGAGAGCACCAGCTCCCTTCTATATACATGTAATTAAAGCTTGCTTAAATTGATCTAATTAAATATTATGAATCGAAAAGAACAGGGAAACACCATGTGTATACAAAATTCCAAATTTAAGATTTTCAAGAAACAGGGAAACACCATGTGTATACAAAATTCCAAATTTAAGATTTTCAAGAAAAGTGTAATTCTGATTCTTTTGCTTTTATGAGGTCATGTTAACTTAGAAAGCATAGAAAAGAAGATGAAAATACAGGATTGACCATTAAGAAATTGAAACAAGATGGCTAATGCATCCAGACGAAACAATTTAGTAAGTTTTATCAGTTATGTAGCAAAAAAGACCTGAATCCCAATAGTACGCAACACCTTGTGATAAAATTTTAGTTCTCAAACGAAGAGAAAGGTGAAGCATAAACATAATAGTCTTGACAACTGTCATGGTGTGTAAAAATAGATAGGGAAATCACGGAAAACGATGGTTTCTAAAAGATGCAAATTTCATTAGTTCAAATGTATTTTTGAAAGGTAAATGTAGAAATACCCCTTAAAGGAGAATAACAAGGTTATTCTCACCTCCAAGGAGAGACTAGCTAGTGACCTTGTGCAACTTGCTAATATGTGGTGAAACTACCAATAACTCAAAAAACCATAGTGTTGTGTCTTGAGAGCAACTTTACCGCGCTAGTAAGATTTGATCAAGTTTCCTCACATTTTCACAATTGGCTCAACTTCAAAAAAAAGGGAATCAAGATACTATGACAAATAGACCTCGGCATCACGGGCAAAAAGTAGGTAGGTCTTAATGTAGTAAAACAGAATCTGGTGAAACCACCAATAACACAACTAAGTCCCAATACGAGCTAGTTGGGCTCAACTAAGACGATATTCTCATATTTTATTAGACTGTGAATCTGCTTATGTTTACCTTGCTCCATTCAATTTGTTCAATCAATCTTCACACACTAGAACAGAAAATAAAGGGGAAAATACTAATACAACTAGAACCAAAAGTTATTGCATAAGAGAAAAAACACATATCAGTTTGATGGAAACAAGTAAAAGCAGTTTGGAGGACGTAAGGTTGCTGAGGCAGCCAAAGGAAGCAAAGACATCATCTGAAAATTTTCTAAAATACCTGTCAAGTAAAACAAAATTGAGGGAGCACAATTTTCATGAAAAAGTGGGAACATAACTTAATCATACTTGTTGCTGCTAATAGCACAGGCCTATTTTCCCTGAAATAAGAGTGAAAAAGAAGAGCACAACCAACCAAAAAAGGTTCTACAAAAATCTGTAAAACACTAAACGTAATCAAGTACCAACAGATAATCAAATAAATCGATAAAAACCCTAAATTATCACATATCTGAAGCAAAAAAAAAAAAGATATAATGAAATCAAACGAAAGGAAGATAATAGGAAAAAGGACCTGAAAATTGGCGAGATCGATGAATTGTTCCACTTGACAAAGAGATGGTGCGAAAACTTGCGCTGGCACAGATCTAAAACTTTATTTATATGGGAGGGAATTTTGAAAGAATAGTGCTGCCATGGCTGGTTGAATGTTGAAACTTGAAAAACTCTTTCGGTTATGAAGAAGTCGAAGCAAAGAGGCTGCTACCTGGAAGAGAGATGGAGATGGAGAAAAAGACCACAGGTGAAGGAGAAATGGGGATAAGAGACGTTGATGGGTTGAAGGAAGCGGACACGAATTAAAAAAACAAAAGAAAAGGGATAACCAAAAGATAAATAAAACAAAAATGAGGGAGTCAACCGTTGCAACAGAGGCATTTGTAAATTAACCGTTGCAACAGAACGTTTATAGCAACGGTTTAACAACTGTTGCAGTAGACCATCTATTGCAATAGTTGCAAAGTCGTTACAAATAACCGTTGCAATAGATCATCTATAACTGTTGCTATAGGTCCGATTTCTGGTAGTGCGCTTGCTCATTCTCGAGTAAGCACTAAAACCACTCTCAATAACTCAAGCCTAGGAACATCACCACTTTTATTGATACTAACAATTAGGCCATATAGCAATTCAACTCATCAAATATACACTTCCTGATCATCTTGCAAGACGTACAAGTCAACAAACAAACAACAAACTTCTAAACCTCCTAACCTCAGAGACCGACTCTAACTCATCAAATTTAAGCTCACTCACTCTATCAAAGAAAGTTAATAATATCACCTATCCATAATGAAACGAGTGTCCTCACAAGAATAAATAGTCCAAACACTCAAATCGAAGAATGAATGTAAATTAAGGACTTAGCATTAAAGCACAACTCTCGCACTCACAAAGAAATTCACAGGTATGCACAAAGAAACATAGGCTTATCCATTATGTACATCTCTACTAATTAAGTGTGCTCGAATAGAATCAAATAAGACTTTAACGGGTTGTAATGTTGGCTGGGGGACAGGTGGGACAACTATATGGTAGTGACTTACACTTCCCTAAGCACTTTGCACTTTTAGACTTCATCACCCATTATTTTCATCTTTTCGCTTAATTTTTCGGCCCTTTATTTATCAATTATTTCACAAGTATTTCCCTCATACTAAGAACGTTTCAATCATTTTTGTTAAAACATTTTTTTTTTCATGTCACATTCTTTTTAAGAGGGCCTTTTCATCACTTTGCAGATATCATTGGTCACCATTTTTCACTTGACCATCCCTTTTCTTCATATTTCATAATATATCACAGTCTATGCTACAGTGTTCAAGGAAGCAGGGTGCAAAAACTAGGGATTAAATAAAAGGAACAAGGCAAAAATACGGCTCATAAACAAAAGGCTATAGGCTCAAAGGGCTAACTAGTGGTGTAATATCTGAAAAGGATAAAATTACAAGACATATCAAAGAAAGCATATCATCACCTTCTAATGGAGATACACTTATTATTTCGCTTCAATAACATGCAGGGAAAGTCCTAGACTAAGATGAAAAATATGGAATATGTGCAAGAAATCCTCACACTCACGTGGCACAATTATCAATCAAGATGGATCAATTCTACTCTAGGACAAATAGGATCATGACGAACCACAAAATAAGAATAAGCTATATACGGAGTCACACCATGAGTGTTGGTGTCAGAAAGCTTGCTATTTTTTTCCTAATCCGAGTTGGATTTGGTTTTTAAAAGTCCATGCCTTTTGGTACCCTATAAATACATATCCTACACGGTTTTGACCTAACTTTGGACCTAGAGAGAGCTTGGAGCCGTCGTGGAGGCCGTAGTTAGAGTGTTTTACCTTCTTTTCTCTGTAGTACTCATTTTTACTTCTTTTGTTTTTTTTTGGATGATTTGTTGTTTTTCTTTCATGTCTATGTAGAGCTAAACTCCTTAATTCTAGGCTCAAACATGAAAGTTGACATTTGGTTATCGTTTACATCTATTGGTTTTCCATGTTTGGGTTATTTATTTATTCTTGGTCTTAATTGCTTGATTATCTTTCTAATAGTTGAACACTATCTGTGACGTGTGAATTGAATAAGGGATAGGCAATTTGAATAAATATACATATAGTGTTCGAATATAGCTTGTTCGAATAATCATTTCGCTAATGAGGATAGAAATATACCCTTTAGATTTGTTTAATTGCATACGGAGCTATAAATGCATTCTTGTTATTTTCTAATGACCATAGGAATATAGGCATTAAAGTAACATTTACAGGCTTGTGAGCAACTCGGAAGATACTTATAAAGTAATAATTAACCCATCAACTAGTAATCCAGGAAATAAAATAGATGTATGATTAGAAAACTCAAGTGGATTGTTAGTGGTCATAACCTTAGATTTTTATCTCTTCTCCGATAAAAATCTGCTCTTTCTTGGTTGAAGTTCATTATTTGTTTTCTTTTATTTTTAGTTAGTTTATAAATATAACTTTGGATTTATTTCTCATTTAGATAATACCATTAGTTTAATTTAGTTAACGGTTAATCATAAGTCCTTGTGGGTACGATATATGGACTTAAATCCTATATTACTTGTACGACCGTGTATACTTGCGTGTGCGTTTGGGAGCAATAAGTTTTTGGCACCATTGCCGGGGACTTAGAAATTAATTGTTTATCTAGGCTAGACTTTTCTTTTTGTCTGTTCAACTTTTTTTAAAAAAAATATTTTTTGGTTATCTTTCCTTACATGGTATCTTGGAATAAACATTGCTCGAATCCTATTTTGGTAATTCTTGTCTAATTTGTGGAGGACCCCACCTGTGGAAACACTGTCATAATATTTTCGGGAATGGGTTGTGTGCACCTACCCAATCCTCTGAGTGGAATGTTTGTAGTATATGTGGTGGTCAATATGGCCATTGGAATGGTTGTCCTAACTTTTATTCCCCATTCCCGAGCCTCTATGATGATTCTCTTGTTGTTTGTGATGTTAACAGGAGTAATGAAGTGGAGGATGCAGAACGTCTTGCTCGGGTTAGCGATATGATGAAATAAATAGTGGAGCGCAACACACTAATAAGAGAGCAAACCGCAGAATTAGGGAAGGCCATAGAGAGGATTCATGCCAAACTCACAGAGATGCAGGCTGAGTCTGAAACTTGTAATGATCTACAAGTTACAATCTTAGCCAATACCTAAGACGAATCTCAAACAGAATAAGAGAGTGAGTTTCTAAAAGGAGATAGCTTTGAAGAAGCAGAGATAGTGAGTCAATCTTGGCTAATGGAACAAGCTCAACAAATGAAATTTCATGGGTTTCTCCATGATGGACTTACAAACATGGCGACCCAACTGATAGAAGGTAGAACTGACCTCAGACAAGAGATAGACCAATTTGGCTCAGATATCCATGATCTACAGGCTTAATTAATAAAAAGGTTGAGGCGTTTGATGCTCAATTACATATTATCTTGGTTCTTGGATAGTGGCGAGCATGTGGAGCAGATAAAGGAATTCCAACCATTCGTATTAGATTTCTATTGATAATGCCGAGGTTGAGGAAGTATACATTAGTAAGGATGTGAAAAATAATGCAGTTTTAGAGTTGTCCTCATTCTAAACATTTATCTACATTATGTTTGTTTGGCGACATGGAAATCGATCCCTCCACGCTGATGAAGAAGTGTATTGATGAGGAACAAAAGTCTTACGTCCTGAAATTGCCACACCGAAAAGACAAAATGATATCCCTCACTTAAGGGGCCAAAAGTACAAAATACGACACCTACTGCTTGGCTTCTTTATTTTCACATCACTGCCCTAGAAGTGTGATAGAAAATTTGATGCAAAATTGGGGGTACAATTCATAAGTTCGAGGTGGAGGAAAAATTTAATTCACGTCTTGTCGCGACGTTAACTAAGGCATTTATTGAGAGGCAACCCAAGGTGTAATAGTTTTAGACTTTAATTTATATATATATATATATATATATATATATATTAGGGGAAGTCTAAGTACCCAAAGTTGAAAACTGAGGAGCATGTTTGGAATTAAGTGTAGGGTCGTGCCGAGTGCCGACCCTTGATGTTGAGGATTATGTTGTTAGCTAGGCCTTAGAGGGTCTTAGGGAGTATTTCTCAACCTTGTTTTTTTTCTCTCTGCTATCCATGCATTAAGGACAATGCATATCTTTAAGTGTGGGGTGGATTACTTCTGATACTTTTAAGTCAAGGATGATTATGCCGTAGGATTTTTTTTAAAAAAAAAAAATTCTTAGCCTTACATAAAAATAAATTGAAAAATAAAAACTAAGAAAAGTTCAAAAGATTTTACTTTGTTCGTTTCTTTTAATTTATTTCTCTTTTATAACTTCTTTTTCTCATTAGCAGCATAGATCATCTACCTCTTGAGTTTTCTTATGACTTCGATTTTTTCCGAAGAGGAGGCCTTTCTTTGAACAGGGTAACAACGCGAAAGACAAGAAAATTATTCAGAGAACTGAATTCCGGGCGATGTCTGTGTGACGCCCACTGAACGCATACATGATACACCAATTCGTTTTGCTTCCAAGTACGTCTTTTGCTGCCTTTCAATTTCAATCGCATGCCACGTAGATAAAACTTGTATGCACCCCTTCAATTCCTTTCTTTTGTTTAACAATTTAAATGAATCCAAATCATTAGAGCATCATGACACAATCTACTTTGTCTTCTCTTCCTTTTCCTTTTTCTTTTTTTTTCCTTCCCATTTTATTCAATTTTGCTTCAAATTTATTCATCTTCATTCCGCTTTATTCCTACGTAATAAAAATATAATATTAAGCACATATCATTATAATTAATATTCAAAGGACGATTAAAAATACTAAAGTTTAAGGCAATAATGAGTAAATATTCATTTTTGATCGAAAATCATCTATCATAAAAAGAAAATTCGCGCCTACCTCAACACATAAAACAAAAATCATCTAAATTGAGAAATATAAGCTAGCTAGGTTCCTCTAATGAAGAGTTTTATTCCACACACAAGATCTTAAAATTTTACAAATTAGATAGATATTCATTTAGCAACAGTTGCAGCTAGTACTTTAGCTTTGAAAAAACCAAGCATTGTGTCTCTATCAGGAAGATTTTCTTTAACTTCACTACAATTGAGGTATTCATCTCTCCAAGCACACAAATGTGGAAACTTTTCACTTGTGACCAACCCAACCCCCGTAGCCTCTTCAACTATTTCAAGCCAAAATGGGATGTAATTAGCAGCAACATCAACAAATCCAATATTATCCCCCCCAAAAAACTTCTTGTCCTTGAGTTCATTGTCCACAATTTTAAGCACCTCATATGCTTCTTCTTTGCTCTTCTCTTCTTCCTCTCCAAATTTGCTCCATAGTGCTTTCCCCACGGCTTCCAAGCACTGAAACCACAAAGAAAAGCTAAAAAATTTAGGACCAAGGTCATGGAAGGGTTAGTTTCCGGTATAATTATTGAACTTTATACATTGTAACTACAAAATCATAAAATATCAAGTAGCTGAACTTTAGCTACTCCAACAATAATTTCATAAATATCATTTTGTTGTCTCAAAAAAATTGAACTATGTCCGAATGGACTAACAGTCAAACTTTTGCTAAACGTTACTAATCAATTGTATAAATATTTTGACAACCCATATTTTATAAAACAAAAGACATTAATCAACAATCATTTGAATAAAACCCAAAAAAAAAAAAAAAAAACACTACCCTGCGTCAGGAGTTTGACTTTCCAATCATTTGTCCTCCCTCTGTCACAAATTAAGTATCTAAGTTTGACTGAGTACAAAGTTTAAGGAATACAAACAGACTTTTGAATTTTGTCATCCTAAATTAAAGATGTTTGGATTGTAATATAATATTCTTTGAATTTTTGGGTTTTAAACTTGTCATTTAAGATGTTTAAATTATCAACTTAATTACGAACAATAGAAAGAGACATTCATTTTGGGACAAACAAAAAGAAAAAAAAGGCACTTAAATTAGGACTGAGGGAGTAATTTTTAAACTTTCAAAATGCTTTAATTTTTAAATAGTTTTGGGACTTTACTTGTTTAGTGACTAAAATCAGTGATCATAGGTAAAATTAATTAGACAAAGAAAACAAACATAGAACTATCGTAATCAACTCACCTTTCCATCAAGGAAATTAGCCCAAAAACGTGCAATTGCTCGTTCATAAGGGTCTTGGGGCAAAATGGAAGGGCCTTCAAATGTCTCATCAATGTATTCAAGAATGACCATAGACTCGCAAATGGCCTTGCAATTGTGAATTAGCACTGGGATTTTCTTGTGAACTGGATTGGATTCAAGAAGCAGAGGACTTTTACTCAGTAAATCTTCTTCTGTAAATTCATACTTCACTCCTTTAATCTTCAGAGCCCATTCAACTCTGCGACTATAAGAGCTACCACCAACACCAAGCAACTTCACTTCTACCATTTCTATAAGTTGTGTTGAAGATTTTATTTTCTTTTCAAATGATGGTTTTTGTCTTCTGATATCATCCTACTCTTATAGTCATGAGAAGTTCAAAAGATATTTAATTTCTTATCGGCCAAGCATAGTTTTTTTTTTTCTTTCATTACCTTAGCTAGTTGGCTAGGTTGACTTTGCATCTGCAACTTATAACGTGTACTATTCCCTCCAGCACGGAAAAGATGTCCTCTTTTGACTAGGCGTATAATTTAAGAAACGGAAAAGGTCCAAAAATATCCCTGAACTATTGAAAAAGGCTCATAAATACCCTCCTTCCACCTTTTGGTCTAAAAATACCCTTCCATCCACCTTTTAGGTCTAAAAATACCCTTAAGGTTTGTTTTTGGCTCAAATATACCCCTCAAACTAACAAGTTAAAATTAACTCTTTTAAAAAGCCAAATGGCAATTTGTAATTAGTCAATAATAAAATTCCGTAATTTTAAAAAAAAATTCAAATTTTAAAAAAAAAATTCCAATAATAAATTTCCAGTAATTTAAAATTCCAGATTTAAAAAACAATTGCCAATAATAAAATTCCGTAATTTACATATTTGTTTTAAAAAAAATTGTGTGGAAACTTAAAATTTAAAAACTAAAAAATTTAAAAATATGAACGAAACTGTTTTTTTTTTTTTTTTTGCATTTCGTGAATTAATCAACGAAATATGTTTTTTTTTTTGCATTTCGTGAATAAAAAAACGAAATAGGAAATTATAATTTTTTTTGCATTTCGTGTATTAAAAAATGAAATAGGATAATTTTTTTTTTTCGTTCATATAAAAACGAAATAGGATAATTTTTTTTTCGTTCATATAAAAACGAAATTGGAAAATTGGACAAAATATATTTTCCAATTTTGTTTTTATATGAACAAAATTAATTTTTTTATCCTATTTCATTTTTCAATACACGAAATGCAAAAAAAAAATTATAATTTCCTATTTCATTTTTTTATTCACGAAATGCAAAAAAAAATAAAAAATCGTTGATTAATTCACGAAATGCAAAAAAAAAAATCAGTTTGTTCATATTTTTTAATTTTTAAATTAAATAATATATGTGTCCAATCACAAAATGCCATTTGGCTTTTTAAAAGAGTTAACTTTAACTTTGTTAGTTTGAGGGGTATATTTGAGCCAAAAACAAATCTTAAGGGTATTTTTAGACCAAAAGGTGGAAGGAGGGTATTTATGAGCCTTTTTCAATAGTTCAGGGGTATTTTTGGACCTTTTCCGTTTAAGAAATAAAAGAAGACTTTTGAAATGTATGTTTCAAAACAAGTCTTACATATTTGTGTGACTGTAAATCATCTCATAAAGTTAAATTGTTTCTAAATATAGAAAAAAAAACAATCTTTTTAAAATAGATTAAAAAAAAAAGGAAGACAACCTTTTTGGAATACAATATATGTGGAAGTCAAAGTCAGCAATTCTTTTGTACAACGAAGTTTCTAAAGTAGGCATCACGCTTAAGAGCGTATCTTTGGATGAATGATGAGTCAAAAGCAGTGTTTTAAAAGGCGGGGGCGTAAGGCGAGACGTTTTATGTCTGCCTCAGCGAGGCGTAAGCCCCGAGGCACGAGGCGTAAGCCTCATGGGACTTTAATTTTTAGTATTTTATAAAATGATATAATTATAATAAATACTTTTAAATTGGTTAAATAACGTAAAAAATTGAAGAAAACAATAAATAAGTGATATATATATATATATATATATATACACACATATACATACTCCACCCCCACAAAAAAACTAATTAGAACAATCTATTATACGTACTTACAAGTATAAGTGACTGCTCGTTACTTTTTTGAGATAGTAGAAGACAAGATAAATAATTGGAAAAGAACATATATTAGGCATTCTAGCAATAAAAAAAGGTCTTGACTTTTAAATTTAATGTTTCAGTTCCTTTTTAAAATATTTGAGTAATTACATGTTGACTTTTGAAAATTTGGGCATTATACTAAGGACTTATTTAACAAATTTCATTTTAGTTTGAAGAAGTTTTCTGGACTTACGCCCCAACAAAACAAAACTCGCCCCAAACGCCTAGGCTTACGCCCCAACAAAAAAAAAACTCGCCCCAAACGCCTGGGCGTACGCCCCAAATTGCTGAGCCTACGCCTTTGGGGACTTGCGCCCCGACCCATCGCCCCGAGGCATTTTTGGTACGCCCCGCCCCGGAGCTCGCCCCGAGGCTCGCCTCAAAAACGCCTTTTAAAACACTGGTCAAAAGTAAAGTTTGCTAAAGTGCTTAGATATTTCTTTTCTTTCAATTTCAGTGATATGGTTCAATTTCAGTGATATGGTCGGCAAGTAAATGTAATTGTACACCTTCCATTCATATTTTTGTGAGGTAGTTTGATTTGCTATAAACTTCAAGAAAAAAATTGAAATTAATGATCTTTGATATATCATAAAGTTATAAGATTTTTAGAATTTACGGTCTTAAATACACAACTTTTGTGTGACTACAAAACTTTCTCACTAAAAAAAAAGTTTCTCAGTGAAGGTAACGAAAGTGTAAAGTAAATTTTCTACGAGTATATAATATATAAATATATCATTTTTTTAAGCGAACTAATATCAAGTAAATTAAGTTTTTTATGAAATTTTTACGAGCAACCAAGGTACAATACTTTATTTGGAAAACTAATTAATCCAAATACCCCTAAAATACAAAATAATTACCCGCCTCATGTCCCTCCTAAATTAATACCCGCCGTAGCCCTCGCCCAAAACTATTTATCCAACGTACCCTCTCGCCTAAATTCCTTCCTCCATGATATCATCGTCGTATATTTATATGTCGTGGTATCATGGAGGATTAAGAAGTCCTTCTATTAGTCACTTTTTAGTTCTCCATGATACATCTCTGTATGTTTATACACCACAATAGTACTCATGGTCCTGTTGACACCCAATTTTGTCCCTCCTTTATTCCAGTTAATAAATCAATATCTTATTTTTACCCTTTCTTTATTATAATTTGTACTACTACATTAATATTGTTAAGTATTAATACGTCGTACATCGCTACTTACTTATTATGTATAACTTAGGTAATATTTTTACTCTATTATTATTTTGCTCATATTTTATATTAACGTTAATTATGGAATTTATTATTATTGTTATTATTATTTGTCATTATTATTACTACTATATAATATATTTGATCTAATTTAGAAGCCCAAAATATTAATTCAGTCCGTGATTTAACTTTGAAAACATATGGGCTAAGGCCTAATTCGGCCAGCCCAATACAAAAGGAGCAGCCCACTCGTTTTACCCAATCAGGCCGTCACCCATTCCATACCCGACCGGCCTAATTTCTTTTGAAAGAAAACAGCTTCAGCCAAACAAAAAAAACTAACGCCGCCTGATCTCTTTCTCTCTCCCTTCTCTTCATCCCTCACCTCTCTCTCTCTCTCTCTCTCTCTACCCTCTCTCTCCCACGCTCCTCTCTGCCATCTCCACTTCCCCTTACCCCCCACGCCTGTCCCCCCACGCCTGTCCCCCGCTCCTTCGTCTCTCTCTCATACGCTCCTCTCTTTTCTTCAATACAAATGAAACCCTATAAATATAATCCTATTTGAATCGTTTTAGGGGGGATTGGGATGAGCAAGAAACTCGATCAAAAGGGGAGACCGAAAAAACCCCACCGAAAGAGGCCGAAAATCCCAAGGTCTTGAACCCCCAAATTTCCCTAAAAAAATATGAATATGCCTGCTGTTTTTCCATATTTGTTTTCCTTTTCCGGCGAACTATAGCTGCGATAAAGGATTTCCTACAAAAATCCAGTTTGATTTCTCTAATTTTTCTTTTGCGTTGTGTATTCGGATGTGTTGAGTTTCGCACTCAAAAAGAATTCGAGTGTCGTTCGAGTTCGAGTGCGGGTCCAAGACCCCGACGCCCCAGTTCATTGCGCATAAAAAAGGTAAACCTCGACACATTTATCGCTTGTAGTCTTTAATTTCTACTTTAGTTAAAAATTTAATTTATTCTGCCATCTTTAGTAGTTATATACATTCTTTGCTGTCGTATTATTTGTTTGATGTTTGGGAGCTGTTAGGATAGGATGATAATCGTTAAAATGAATTTAAAAGACGTATACTATATTTCGGATGTTTAGACTGAGTTTCCAGGACTTAGAACCTATTTAAAGTCGAATATACATAGGATATACAGTGGGTTGTCAAGGTAAGAAGGAGATATACAATCGATATACATCTGATATACACACCGTGGTGTGTATATCTTAGGTATATTGTGTATGTGATTAAGACAGATCGGCACTGAATCATCTCCATAATTGTCTTTCATTTGTAAGTTTAAGTTTCCTATTTCGATTGGCTTAATATGATGTCTAGTGCAACTTTATTAATTTCTGGTAGATTAGTCTATTAATGGGCCCTTTATATATCTGTTTCATATGTTTCTCTGCTTAATCTATAATTTAGTCAATGAATGAGTTTTTAAGTTAAATTGGGTTAACACTAGTTTTTCTTTATGTAGCTTAGTTTAGAAATCATACATGATAGGTTGTTATCTGGTTTGTTCTTAAGTATTGTTTGAACCGCTTTATACTGGTTTTGACTCTTCGATAACTCACTTGGGACTGAACATCGAAGTTTTATGTGCTAGTAAACTCATTTGAAATATGTAATGGTCTGTAGTGCATTGGTACTGACCATAGTTGTTTAGTTTATATATGTGTTTGTTTGAGCATATTCTGTATGGCATTTTGACCACTTTACCATTTACAACCTGGTCTAAACTTGTGCATCTGCTGTTTTAGTATGCTTAAATAGGTTCAAAATTAATATGGATCAATCTCATTACTTGTTTGGCATGGTATTCATGTCCTGATTAGCACAGTTATTATGTTCAGTCGAGTTTCAGTTTGTTTATCCCCTCTATGTGGTTAACAGTATCCCTTAACACATCTCGCATTACCTATCACTGTTTAAAAAGGACAAATATCCCCTGCCTCATCATATGACTATTTGCTTATTCAAAACAATGACGAAATTGATTTAGCTTCAACTGTTATGTTCATGGATTGTTTTGCGATAAGGTTTGTTGGGGTTGTCTATATGATACAGCTTACCTGTATTAGTTTAATCTGTATATTTTAACATGAAACTCAACATTTTAACGGTACATGTTCAGTCTACTTGATTCCTTTCTAGTTCAAGCTACTAATATGTCGGTTTTCGTAAACATGTTCGCGTTAGGTTGAACTAGTCAAACATGGAAATTAGCTCATTTAGGTGTACTTAAACGATAGTCCAATTTAGTTAACCAAACCACTGCATATCCGGCTTGTCCCCTGTATTGAGTTTGTCTGGTTCAGTTGAGCATGTTCACGTATTAATTTAGTTTGCTAAGTTGAGGCTACTTTGCATAAAAGTTTAGGCAGTTGGTTTGAAATAATCAAGACATAGACATTTCCAAATCTTGTAGTTTTAAGACTAGTTTCCTTTGTTCCTTGAGTCACCTGGGCGTGTCATTTATTTTCTATTTGTTAGATGTGTTTTTGGTCAGTTCAAGATAGGATAATGACATTGGATGGTTTGAACATGAGATTATGGTTGCTGTTTAAAAAAAAATGAAAAAAAAATCAGTAGTTCCTCTAAATAATACGCTGTGAAAGCAAAGACATATGCATACCTTGTATAAGTATACCAGTGCATATCTTATGTATAACAAGCGATACTTAGTATATATATTGGGCTGATTTAGTATGCTTGAGCAAGCGATGAAGTATTACACTTTGGTCGTTGCTGCTTTAAATACAATCACGAATTGTTGTGATATTCAGCCACGCTGTTTTTTTTTTTTACTTCTGGGCCGTGAGCTACTGCCCTTTTTGAATTGAATTCCTGCCACAACTTGAGTTAAATTTCAGTTTCATTCTAAGCTGCGTTATTATTGCATTTCGAGGCCGAAAACACTGCCTCTAGATTAGTGTTGCTTTTGGATTAAGTTGGCTGCTGCAAGTTTGCTGCAAGTGTTTGCTATAATCAGCTAGAGTGATTATTTGTTTAGTGCAAATTTTGAGACGAGATTGCTGTTGGTGTTTGCTACACTGTTTTGAGGGTATATTTTACGTGTTTAGTCTTATTCGTCGATTATATACTAATCCTTTTCTTTTTATTTTTTATGCATGACATCTGGCATACGAGTCCAAGCGACTCGTCATCTCCTTCCTCATTTGGCGTTGGGCTAAAAGCCCAACATGACTCCTCTCGTGTCCAGCCCCCTGTCTGCAGCAATACATAAAAAATCTGGGCCGAAGCCCAATAGCATGAACAGTTCGCAGCAGTTGGGCCTTAATAAATGGGCCAAACCCATTTACTCTTTTACTCTCTTTATTTTTATTGTTGTGTATTTTATTTTCTTTGTATGACTAACATCTTATCTTATTTTATTTTCCTAACTTAGATGAATTTTAGCAAAATAGTGGGGATTAGTTTAATAATGGGTAATTAATTTAAGGAAAACCAATCAATCCCATAAGATTCACTTGTTTTCTTGTTATTGATTTTCAAGAGCATGTCTTTATAATATTTCAAGAAAAAATTAAAATGTATGTTCTATGTCCGTTCTCGCTCTATAGTTCACGTTACAAACAATTTTCTAGAACTCACATTGTAATGCAATATATTTTCTGATATATGTAAATATAAATTCAAGTATATTTTATGAATACATTTCAAGAATTATGCATATTTTAGTTAAATAAAGCTAATAAAAGAGAAAGAAAACTCACTTCTTTTTGCGTCCTATTTACAAAAACAAGTATAGATTTTTCTACATTGCAATATTCATACAATATAACTTTTTATCTAAAGTTCACGTTTATTGAATCTCGTCTATAAGTATTATTTTAAACAGCACTATTATACTTTCGTTTAAAACCTTAACAACATTTATAAGTCGTATTTTAAAATAGCATTAGAAGTACTTTTTATACAAATTATTATTTTCTAGAAGTTCTATTTTTCTTACATGTCTATCTATAATTTTAGCCATATTCACAAAGTTGCATTATTTTTCTATAATACTATATTTATACTTAGCCTAACTAATTATAAGTCCGGTCGGTTAACCATTGTTAATGGGTCTTAAAGGGTGCCTAATACCTTCCCTATAGACTAATTGAACCCTTATCTAGAATCTTAAGTTTCGTAGACTTTTAAAACGGAGTTAACTTTAAAACGACTTTAATAAAATTTAGGTGTCCTAATTCACCATAAATAATTAGGTGGCGACTCCTTAAAACAAACAAAAAAAAAGGGAATCACCAAAATATTGTACTCTGATTTAACCCGGTTAAAAAGGGGTATGACAGCTTGGCGACTCCACTAGGGACTCTACCTAGGTTCTAACCATAACAGACTTAGATTTAATTAAGCTTTGTGTGCTAACTTAGTTACTCTATTTGCCTAAACTGTTTTACATGCTATAAATTGTTTGCGTGATTAATTGTTGTTTGATATAAACTGTCTAAGTGTTACTGCTTTGATAAATTGTCATTTCGTTCATATTTCTTCCACTCCTGGAAAACTCACACATATTCACACTTAAAACGGCTTCGCGGCTCGCGCCCGTGCACTACTAAATTACCCCTTTAGTTGGATTGATCTTGTGGATTTAGTCGATCGGCGGTGCAGTCGACAACCACGGACTTTCCACTCCCAAGTTGTCCACTTGGGGGAACCTTGTGTCATAGGAAACCAACTCTTAGTCAGCCTAAGATAGAGCTAAACCAACACCCTTTATTAAGAGCATACATTTCATGACGTAGAAGGTTTAATACCCTTGGCGTATTAAATTCATTAGATGACTTTACCCAAACGTCCAAGTGGGTTCACGACCCCGAGTGACACTAATCATACTTTATGTGCACGTTTGAAGGATAATTGTGCCTAAATATTGACTATTTGCTCTAATTAATTAAACTTTAGGAGGGAGGGAATGACTAACGTTTCTAGACAGGTATGGATTTGCATTGGAGTACAATGAAAGACGAAGATCAATGACATCACAAAACGGAGCTGAAACTTAGACATAGGAAATTGTATTTACTTTACTTAGATTAGGAAACACTTTATGTTGTATTCATTTGACATGTAATAAATATTACACTACTTTTTTACTTTATTTTGGGGAAATAGAATTTGTTTAATTAATCGAAGCAATGGGATGACGTATTATGGCACACTTTACCCTTCAAACAAACGTTAGGCCTACCTCTGGCATAAAGAGGTCACATGCATATTAGGATGTGTTATTGTTTGATATATTCGTTTACATTGGTTTGACAACTTGTTTGACTTTATTTGATGAATTATTTGCTACATGACTTACTTGACTCTATGTGATCATGACTTTACCTAGATATGTTGTGAGACTGACATCATTTGCACTATTGTGTTTCTTTTTATTTTTATTCCCAAAAGAGTTGATTCGTGTTGACACTCGATGGCCGACCATCCCTACCTCACAAGGTCAAAGACGTCATCGTTACCTGAACGTAGTTAGGTTGTTCGAGGAAATGAAATTACTATGTCTGATCCGGCTGCATCTATTTCAACTGGTGTGGAAAACATCGTGATCCCTAGTGATCCCCCCGAGACTTCCAAACACGGAACTACTATTCAACGTGATGAACATATCACCCGCCTGACTCAAGAATTTAAGGACCTACGTGGAGAACTGAATCGGGTTAGAGACTTGACCAATTTATCCATCACACTCCAAAGTCCGCCTCCTGAACCCAGAACTGTCGCACCAAATCCACCTCGTTTTCCATCATTCGAATCTCCAGTCCCTGAACATTTCCCTTCACAAAATAACGCGCCTACCAACAACAACTTACCTCCAATCACCCCCGCAAATCCACCAAATCCATCATCCGTCTATACCCCTCCACAGAGCCAACCACCCACCTGCACTACCTATGTTACTCCTAATCCACCACCCGTCAACCCGCCAAGTCAATCGCTAGTTCACACTCCCTATGTTCCTTTGCTCACCAACACTAATCCAACACCTACAACAACTCCTCTTAACCCACCAAATCAACCACCTACAAGCATCACTTATAACACACCACCTCCTGTCCAAAACACCCCCACCGTCCAAATTTATCCGACCCAGCATATACAAGGGCACATTTTGTCACTCCAAATGCGCAATATGTTCCTCCATTATATGCCGCAGAAACACAAGCCTTTACCAACCCAGTAACGGTCAGGTTCCAACTCGAGGTAGATCAATACGAGGAAATGGAAAAAGAAGCAAAAGCCAGGGCAGACGATATGTTGCTAAAAGAGATTCGCAGTCTCAAAGAAGCAATGAGAAACCTTCAAGTTGCTAGGGGAAGCAAGAGTGTAGAATACAAAGATCTGTATGTTCAGCCTGACGTTGATTTGCCCATAGGCTACAAACCTCCGAAATTTGATACATTTAATGGGACAGGCGACCCTCATACGCATTTAAGGGCCTATTGTGACAAACTGGTTGGAGTAGGTAGAGACCAAAATATAAGGATGAAGCTATTCATAAGAAACTTATCTGGTGAGGCTCTTACCTGGTATACACAGCAGGACGTCCGTAAGTGGCATGGTTGGAGTGATATGGCACAAGACTTTATGGACAGATTCAGTTTCAACACCGATATCACACCAGATAGAGTCTACATGACTAAGTCAACTGAGTCATTCCGTGAATATGCACTGCGTTGGAGGTCAGAAGCAGCCAGGGTTCAACCTCCGATGAATGATAGAGAAATGACAACTACCTTCATTGAATGCCAGGCTGGAGTATTTTATGAGAAAATGATAGGTATGATGGGACAAAAATTCACAGAAGTTGTCCGAACGGGAGAAGCCTTAGAAGAAGGAATCAAATCAGGAAAGATTCAGGATCTTACTGCTTTGCAAGCAGTAAACAAAGCTATTCAATCTGGTTCTATCAGCGGGGTTAAAAGGAAGAAAGAAAACGTAGCTGCAGTCATGAACATCCAAGGGCATAGTCCAAGCCAAGCCATTACATACTTTAAGCACCCACAACAACCTTTCTACCCTTACCACTACACTGAACCCTACCAAGCTCCACTAACTCCTTACCCTGTCTACAACGCCCAAGCAAATTACTACCAACCCCGAGCACCTCCACATCAAAATCCATGTCCATATCAACCCGTCCAAGCTCCAACTTACCAAAATCGACCACATGCCACACATAAAGCCCGTCCAAACCCTGACACCAAAAAACACTCGTAATTACACTCGGTTCGCTGAACCCTTGGCTCAATTATTTGAAAGAATGAAAGCGGCAGGCGTGATACAATCTATTGAAGGGAAAATTCCCGATCCTATTCCAAAATGGTTTAATGGTTCCAAGCGTTGTGCATACCATTCTGGAGTTGCTAGGCACGCCACTGAGGATTGCTATGGCCTCAAAAACAAAATCGAAGCCCTGATTAAGGAAGGAGCCATCCAGCTCACTGGAGCTCGGCCCAATGTGGTCAACAATCCCTTACCTACTCACGACAATGCCAATGTGAACATGATCACTGTTGAGAAAGATGTAGATGGGAAAGCCATTATGCCATCAACTTTTGTCGCTCCCGTGGGAACAATCCAAAGACAAACACACATGAAGATTACTGCTACAACTACTCACAATACCGAGACATCGACCATACGGGGTGCCGAACTAGGAGAGACTCTGAATAAGTGGACTTGGACTCCGTCCCTGATTCGTCGGGAGTCTTGGTAGTTTGAACATGTAGTGAACTTGTTTTTTAAATTGAGGCTTGAATCATGCCTAAAAATTTTGTTTGCTTTGCTTCATCTTTTGGAAGCTTAATTGAAAAATCTATGAATGCATTTCTGATTTTCCTTAATTATCTATTATTGTTATTTTCTACTTTATTTATCAAATCTGTCAACTCTACGATTGTGACATGAAATGAATGAATAGACAACATACATCCCGAGAGAGTAACAAAGAAAACTAGAGGACAAGACAAGATTCCACTCGGAAGAAATTGAAATAGCCGATAGGTGATGACATAAGCCTGAAAGCCAGCAATTCAAGAAGAAATCAAAGGACGACATTAGGTTAGACAGCCTAGTTTGCAACCTTTCCTTTAACAATCGTACGAACTACGCTGACCTGATTCCCGTGGTGGGATACGTAGGCAGCCCACATAGGGTTCGGTTGCATTTAGAACAGAAAATAAAAATAAAAAGCCTTATTATTTGAGAACTACACAGGGCCTGATTCCTTCGGTGGGATTCATAGACTATCAACATATGGGACAGTCGTATTTAGTTAGAAATCCAACAAACCTTTTTACCATTACATAACAGAACTACGTTGACCTGATTCCCTTGGTGGGATACGTAGGCAATCCACATCGGGTTCGTTCCCTTTATTAGAAAACTTCAGACCATCTTATGTACCGTACGAACTACGTTCTGACCTGATTCCTTGGCGGGATACGTAGGCAACCTATATAAGGTTCGGTCACACCACGACATAAATTTAGCATACCCTTCTGAGCCCAAAACTAGGGCATATTTTGAAAAGATATAGACAAAATAACGGTTGGACATCGACAAGATTAAGGCTACCAGCCAGGAAGTATTATAGACCGATTACTTTAGAAGTGTCACAATCTGAAGTTGGCAGAAATATTTTACAACTTACACACGTATAATTACACATATATCTTTCCTTATATACATGTACTTACATGTACATATCTTTCCTTATACATATACTTACATATATACCTTTCAAATGAAATACTTTCTTTCAATTGTTTCACTAATGTTCATATATGGCCTCGCCTCAAAAGCCAAACAGCTTTATATCCAACTTTATCTTTAATTTATTTTTTATCACAATAACTTTATGACTTTATTAACAAATATACCTGTTTTGTAGGTTGTCGAGATTGAAGACGAATTAAATCAGGATTACGTGTCATTAGTTTGGCCTGTCACGACACCGTCAACATCATCAGCCAAACGGCTATGCTATCACTTTACTCCATACTTTATCAATTATTTTATCATTCACTTTGCCTACTTTAATCACTTTACCCTGAACTTTACAGGAATCAATATTAAGTCTCCGAAGACAACCGGGGGCATCATTCGGCTACACAGCCTCATATGCATAAGCCAGACGGCTACACTATGACTTTACTCTCTACTTTATCATTCACTTTACCAACTTTAACGACTTTACCCTGAACTTTACAGGAATTATCATTGAGCCTCTGAAGACAACCGGAGACATCATCCACTTTACGACTTTACCCCGGACTTTACGGGAATCTTCATCAAATCTCCGAAGACAACTGGAGATATCATATCAGCGAGTCCCAAAAACAACCGGAGACATCACATGGCTACACAGCCTCATCTGTATAAGCCAAACGGCTACACTTTTACTTTACTCTTTACTTTATCACTTTACTTCATCATTCACTTTACCTACTTTAACGACTTTACCTTAAATTCCGCAGATATCATTTATCATCGAGTCCCGGAAGGCAACCGAAGGCCTTATTACTATCATTAAAATTTCCAAATACAACTGGAGATATTATTACATCCTCGGAATACGCATCACACATTCATTCAAGTCCCTGAAGACAACCAGAGACAATATTTGGCCACACTGCCTCATTATAAGCCACACGGCTTCGTCTTCACTTTCACACTCATATTTATCATCATTTTACACTCTTTATAAGTTTTACACTTTCAACTTTATCCCAGACTTTATTACTGATTTTGACATGAATTTCAGTTTTGACAGAAAATACAATCTACATGCAGAGGCACAACGCAACGTGAAACTTTATCTTACGCAGTGACCAGGGGCAAACATGTTGAAGAGGAATATCAAACTCCCAAGCAAAGGTCACGGATCTACTCTCGAACTCAACTCCGCCTACGTCCACAAACATGTGATACGAAGGTTATCCAAGAAACTTTCTTTCATATACACCGCTAAGACTCTATTCAATCAACTCTTTTCACAATCTCGTATCCTTTTCTATATCCCAGTGTCTCCATAACTCAACACTGGGCCATTTTTTGGAGAATCTACATCGTGTCTAGTGGAGTCTTAGTTAGAGGTGTGTTGCGCGCCACATTTATAATTAGGAGGCTATAAGCATATGTTCCATTCTCGAACATTCTTGTCACCTATCTACAACCCCTGTAAGGTTATAAATAACATTCTCTCAACAGGTTCGACCATAATTCTTTCCATACCATAATATTTTCCACCAATTCTCCTAAACCGTATTTTAATACAAATTCATATTTGTTGGTCGGAACAAAATTGGCTACTACGTCAACTTCTTCGCCCGAAAACTCTTACATCGTCTCCGGTCGAAGAGGGGCATCTGTTGACACCCAATTTTGTCCCTCCTTTATTCCAGTTAATAAATCAATATCTTATTTTACCCTTACTTTATTATAATTTCTACTACTACATTAATATTGTTAAGTATTAATACGGCGTACATCGCTACTTACTTATTATGTATAACCTAGGTAATATTTTTACTCTATTATTATTTTGCTCATATTTTATGTTAACGTTAATTATGGAATTTATTATTATTGTTATTATTATTTGTCATTATTATTATTACTACATAATATATTTGATCTAATTTAGAAGCCTAAAATATTAATTCAGTCCGTGATTTAACTTTGAAAACATATGGGCTAAGGCCTAATTCGGCCAGCCCAATACAAAAGGAGCAGCCCACTTGTTTTACCCAATCAGCCTGTCACCCATTCCATACCCGACCGGCCCAATTTCTTTTGAAAGAAACAGCTTCAGCCAAACAAAAAAAACTAACGCCGCCTGATCTCTTTCTCTCTCCCTTCTCTTCATCCCTCACCTCTCTCTCTCTCTCTCTACCCTCTCTCTCCCATGCTCCTCTCTGCCATCTCCACTTCCCCTTGCCCCCCACGCCTGTCCCCCGCTCCTTCGTCTCTCTCTCATACGCTCCTCTCTTTTCTTCAATACAAATGAAACCCTATAAATTTGAATCGTTTTAGGGGGGATTGGGATGAGCAAGAAACTCGATCAAAAGGGGAGACCGGAAAAACCCCACCGAAAGAGGCCGAAAATCCCAAGGTATTGAACCCCTAAATTTCCCTAAAAAAAATACGAATATGCCTGTTGTTTTTCCATATTTGTTTTCCTTTTCCGGCGAACTATAGCCGCGATAAAGGATTTCCTACAAAAATCCAGTTTGATTTTTCTTTTGCGTCGTGTATTCGGATGTGTTGAGTTTCGCACTCAAAAAGAATTCGAGTGTCGTTCGAGTTCGAGTGCGGGTCCAAGACCCCGACGCCCCAGTTCATTGCGCATAAAAACGGTAAACCTCGACACATTTATCGCTTGTAGTCTTTAATTTCTACTTTAGTTAAAAATTTAATTTATTATGCCATCTTTAGTAGTTATATACTTTCTTTGTTGTCGTATTATTTGTTTGATGTTTGGGAGCTGTTCGGATAGGATGATAATCGTTAATATGAATTTAAAAGACGTATACTATATTTTGGATGTTTAGACTGAGTTTCCAGGACTTAGAACCTATTTAAAGTCGAATATACATAGGATATACAGTGGGTTGTCAAGGTAAGAAGGAGATATACATTCGATATACATCTGATATACACACCGTGGTGTGTATATCTTAGGTATATTGTGTATGTGATTAAGACAGATCGGCACTGAATCATCTCCATAATTGTCTTTCATTTGTAAGTTTAAGTTTCCTATTTCGATTGGCTTAATATGATGTCTAGTGCAACTTTATTAATTTCTGGTAGATTAGTCTATTAATGGGCCCTTTATATATCTGTTTGATATGTTTCTCTGCTTAATCTATAATTTAGTCAATGTATGAGTTTTTAAGTTAAATTGGGTTAACACTAGTTTTTCTTTATGTAGCTTAGTTTAGAAATCATACATGATAGGTTTTTATCTAGTTTGTTCTTAAGTGTTGTTTGAACCGCTTTATACTGGTTTTGACTCTTCGGTAACTCACTTGGGACTGAACATCGAAATTTTATGTGCTAGTAAACTCATTTGAAATATGTAATGGTCTGTAGTGCATTGGTACTGACCATAGTTGTTTAGTTTATATATGTGTTTGTTTGAGCATGTTCTGTATGGCATTTTGACCACTTTACCATTTACAACCTGGTCTAAACTTGTGCATCTGCTGTTTTAGTATGTTTAAATAGGTTCAAAATTAATATGGATCAATCTCATTACTTGTTTGGCATGGTATTCATGTCCTGATTAGCACAGTTATTATGTTCAGTCGAGTTTCAGTTTGTTTATCCCCTCTATGTGCTTAACAGTATCCCTTAACACATCTCGTATTACCTACGACTGTTTAAAAAGGACAAATATCCCCTGCCTCATCATATGACTATTTGCTTATTCAAAATAATGACGAACTTGATTTAGCTTCAACTGTTATGTTCATGGACTGTTTTGCGATAAGGTTTGTTGGGGTTGTCTATATGATACAGCTTACTTGTATTAGTTTAATCTGTATATTTTAACATGAAACTCAGCATGTTAACTATGCATGTTCAGTCTACTTGATTCCTTTCTAGTTCAAGCTACTTATATGTCGGTTTTCGTAAACATGTTCGCGTTAGGTTGAACTAGTCAAACATGGATATTAGCTCATTTAGGTGTACTTAAACGATAGTCCAATTTAGTTAACCAAACCACTGCATATCCGGCTTGTCCCCTGTATTGAGTTTGTCTGGTTCAGTTGAGCATGTTCACGTATTAATTTAGTTTGCTAAGTTGAGGCTACTTGGCATAAAAGTTTAGGCAGTTGGTTTGAAATAATCAAGACATAGACATTTCCAAATCTTGTAGTTTTAAGACTAGTTTCCTTTGTTCCTTGAGTCACTTGGGCGTGTCATTTATTTTCTATTTGTTAGATGTGTTTTTGGTCAGTTCAAGATAGGATAATGACATTGGATGGTCTGAACATGAGATTATGGTTGCTGTTTAAAAAAAAAAAAAATCAGTAGTTCCTCTAAATTATACGCTGTGAAAGCAAAGACATATGCATACCTTGTATAAGTATACCAGTGTATATCTTATGTATAACAAGCGATACTTAGTATATATATTGGGCTGATTTAGTATGCATGAGCAAGCGATGAAGTATTACACTTTGGTCGTTGCTGCTTTAAATACAATCACGAATTGTTGTGATATTCAGCCACGCTGTTTTTTTTTTTTTTTTTACTTCTGGGCCGTGAGCTACTGCCCTTTTTGAATTGAATTCCTGCCACAACTTGAGTTAAATTTCAGTTTCATTCTAAGCTGCGTTATTATTGCATTTCGAGGCCGAAAACACTGCCTCTAGATTAGTGTTGCTTTTGGATTAAGTTGGTTGCTGCAAATTTGCAGCAAGTGTTTGCTATAATCAGCTAGACTGATTCTTTGTTTAGTGCAAATTTTGAGACGAGATTGCTGTTGGTGTTTGCTACACTGTTTTGAGGGTATATTTTACGTGTAGTCTTATTCGTCGATTATATACTAATCCTTTTCTTTTTATTTTTTATGCATGACATCTGGCATACGAGTCCAAGCGACTCGTCATCTCCTTCCTCATTTGGCGTTGGGCTAAAAGCCCAACATGACTCCTCTCGTGTCCAGCCCCCTGTCTGCAGCAATACATAAAAAATCTGGGCCGAAGCCCAATAGCATGAACAGTTCGCAGCAGTTGGGCCTTAATAAATGGGCCAAACCCATTTACTCTTTTACTCTCTTTATTTTTATTGTTGTGTATTTTATTTGCTTTGTATGACTAACATCTTATCTTATTTTATTTTCCTAACTTAGATGAATTTTAGCAAAATAGTGGGGCTTAGTTTAATAATGGGTAATTAATTTAAGGAAAACCAATCAATCCCATAAGATTCACTTGTTTTCTTGTTATTGATTTTCAAGAGCATGTCTTTATAATATTTCAAGAAAAAATTAAAATGTATGTTCTATGTCCGTTCTCGCTCTATAGTTCACGTTACAAACAATTTTCTAGAACTCACATTGTAATGCAATATATTTTCCGATAAATGTAAATATAAATTCAAGTATATTTTATGAATACATTTTCAAGAATTATGCATATTTTAGTTAAATAAAGCTAATAAAAGAGAAAGAAAACTTACTTCTTTTTGCGTCCTATTTACAAAAACAAGTATAGATTTTTCTACATTGCAATATTCATACAATATAACTTTTTATCTAAAGTTCACGTTTATTGAATCTCGTCTATAAGTATTATTTTAAACAACACTATTATACTTTCGTTTAAAACCTTAACAACATTTATAAGTCGTATTTTAAAATAGCATTAGAAGTACTTTTTATACAAATTATTATTTTCTAGAAGTTCTATTTTTCTTACATGTCTATCTATAATTTTAGCCATATTCACAAAGTTGCATTATTTTTCTATAATACTATATTTATACTTAGCCTAACTAATTATAAGTCCGGTCGGTTAACCATTGTTAATGGGTCTTAAAGGGTGCCTAATACCTTCCCTATAGACTAATTGAACCCTTACCTAGAATCTTAAGTTTCGTAGACTTTTAAAACGGAGTTAACTTTAAAACGACTTTAATAAAATTTAGGTGTCCTAATTCACCATAAATAATTAGGTGGCGACTCCTTAAAACAAACAAAAAAAAAGGGAATCACCAAAATGTTGTACTCTGATTTAACCCGGTTAAAAAGGGGTATGACAGTCCTGAGGAGTGTCTCATTAAACGATTGAACTAGTTCTCCATAATACCATCACAATATACATATATAAAATGATGGTACCATAGGGTTTTTTTCGAGAAAAGTGTGTCTTTTTGAATAAATGAACATGATCATCCATAATAACATCTCAGCATATTTGTATATCATATATCATGGAGGACTAAGAGAAGGAATGAAGCAGTCTTCCATGATACCATCTCAGTATATTTATATACCATGTTATTATCATAATTTGGGGGAATCTCGAGTAAATAGTTTTGATTTTTTCTGGGGGTACAAAATTAACGGGGGTATGGGCGGGTAATTATTTTGGTTTGAGGGGGCGTGCACATTGACAACACCAAATACCCCTAAAATATAAAATATTTACCCGTCTCATGCCCCTCCTAGAGTAATGTCACTTCTACCCTAGCCGGCCAAAAATATTTACCCGACATACTCCCTCGCCCAAAACCTTTCCTCTGTAATACCATCGCAATATATTTATATATCATGAAAGTATCACGGCGGACCAATAAAAGTGTGTCTTTTTAATAAATAAATATCATGAAGGTATCATGGAGGACTAAGAGAAGGATTGAGGCAGTATTTCATGATACCATCTCAGTATATTTATATACCATGTTGGTATCATAATTTTTTAGGCATCTCGATTAAATAGTTTTGGTTTTTTCTGAGGGTACGAAAATAATAGGGATATGGGTGGATAATTATTTTGATTTAAGAGGGCACATGCGTTGTTTTACAAGTATAAATGAATATTACATGGTTGCAGCCCAAAATTCTTTAGCTTTATATCGACTAAACATTTTTGTTGAAAATATTTATTCAGATATTTGATTAAAAAGATAATAAACATTTTTTGAAACTCTAAGTTGGAAATGATAATAAATTACTGAATAAGATGACTATACTTTTTATGCATTGCAAAATATTTTCATCTTTAGAAATTCTTAAATAAAATTATATTGCTATTTTTCAAAAAAAATTTAAACCCTTTTTATAATGAAGACCCCACACAAATGAAATCTCATCTACCTAAGTAAATTTAAGAAAAATGAAAGCAGAAGAATAAACAAACTAAAATAGAAAATAAAACAAACTAAAATAGAACTTTTTATATCATAAAAATATAATTAACTAAGTATAGAAACGCTTACATGTTTAAACGTTCTTATTAATACTTGATTATATTCATTAAGTAATTGTGTGGGACTGCATTGGGTATGTTGTTGTTGTTTGGGTTGTGGAAGATATATATGTCTTAAGAAATATGTTCTTTTTGATTTAAGGTGAGAATATATATATACACTTGATTATATTTATTAAGTAATTGTGTGATTGGGTATATTGTTATTGTTTGAGTTGTGGACGATATATATGTCTTAAGAAATATTTTTTTTAATTTAAGGTGTTAATCACCAAGTAAACGTTACAAAATTATAGCTCAGTTATAACACAACTAGCTACACTCAAAATAAACAACTCTTATCCTGCTTGTCAGCTAATCAGGTGACTATCAAAACATAAGTTGTTGCACAAATTGCCTAGTACTTACTGGGGCTCTGACATTGCATATATATATATGTAACTTCCTTAGCAATACTATACCAATCTCTAGTCTTCTTTTCAAATACTCGTTGGTTCTTTTCAATCCACAATGCATACACAGTCTCAGCATAAGCCATTTTGAAACGCTTGAGTCTTTCCCTTGGACCTTGCTATCACCCACTTCAAATGGTGTTCCCGGTTAGTGTGCACATAATGAGAGGCCTTTAACCATTGTCTAATCTTGTGCCACATAATGAGAGGCCTTTAAACATTGTCTAATCTTGTGCCACATAATGAGAGGCCTTTAAACATTGTCTAATCTTGTGCCATACCAAAAAATTGTACTCACAGTGCAAGCATTAGTTTTTTGCCAGTTCTTGAAGAAATTTTTTAAAATAACCTCTTGATCTTTATCCCCTTCTTTTTTGTTCTTTTACTCTGTTTGATTAAAGACACTTTAAAATGAGTTCTAGGCAATCATCATCACGAGAAAACACTCCATCCGATTCCCCTCGTGCCCCCGGTGCTGCTGCCGACGCAGAGGCCGAAGTAGTCCCCTATGAACCCTGGGGAGAAGTCGCAATGCCATCAGCTTTCAATGTCGATTCCGAATTTGCTTCGCTTCGCAAAAACCGCCAAAGGGAGACAATGCGGACTGAGGACACGACGTCCGGTATTATCCTTCGGCTATCACTGAGGCTCTTATACCACAAGTTCGGGCTGACTGTGGTTGGAATATGAGTACGACACCTCCAGCCGCCGGCAAGTGGCGCTACGACCCTACAGAGATTGTGATCCCGGGCCCTGATGAAGACATAACCACATATAAGGAGGTGTATTCGAGTGTGTACACCTTCCCTTTTACGTTTAATCTGGACCCACCAATTGACGAGGTCATTCTCGATATGTGCCGAACATATGAACTATGCCTAGGACAAATTGGACCGAATTTTTGGATTTTTGTTACATGCATTCGGTTCTTGGCTAACGAGGTCAATGCTCCGTTTACGCTTGATCATTTGATCTGGCTTTACTTTTCCCGTTTCTTTCGCAGGGGAATCATGAAATTGCTGAAACGTGCCAAGTACCTAATACTTTCTAGTGTGTATGATAAGGATCAGGGGTGGATAGTGCGCTATGTCCGTGTAAAGACTGACGAGGTTATTCCTCCGAGCCATCTCCCCTTCCCTGAGAAATGGAACAAACGACGTAAGCTATTCTAATGCTTTACCCCGTTGGTTTGTTTTTGCATTTTTGTTTACGCATTCATTTTGCCTTGCATCCTGGAAGTGGATTCCTCGGGTTATTGATGACCTTGTGGTCTGGCTTGAGAGTCCCATGGCTCAGTACCCCCATCAACTACGATGTTGGGCCCAACTGTCGAAAGGTAGATCGGTGGAGAACAATTATGGGGGTGAGTTTTGTTCAATACCCCTTTTTTTTAACTCCATTTTATTTTTAGTGAAACGGAACATGACTCAAATAAGGGATCATCCGCCCCTCTCTCCGATAGGAGTTCAATGTTCAACCCGGCTAATTCCGAATAGCTCATAGCCGAGGTAGCTCTAAGTAGAAAATGGAGTAGATCTTCCAAGCCCTCTACTTCCAAGGCCCTTAAGAGAAAGAAACCGGCCACGGATCCAACTAGGCCTTCATGGGCTCTGAGAGACGAGTCGGAAGAAGACTTCCTGGTCACCGTCCGAGTGCGCCAAACCGCAGCACCTGCACCTGCGGCTAGTCCTACCATGACCGGCATGGAGATGCTGTATGTAACCCTTCTGCAGGGATTATCCGATGCTTCCTACGAGCAGCCCGGCCGGAGCCTGATCAAGATTTTCGGTGATGTCATTACTGTCTATGACGATTAGTCCGGAGGGGAACCTGCTGCGGATATTACAGATATGCCCGGGACCTCCTCCCCACACAAGGAGGATCTTGAACGAATGATGGATGAGGCTTACCCGATAGATGTTGTTAAGGCTGACCCTTCGGGTTTTAACCTGCCAATTCCTCAAGGCACGAGATGGCTTACGCACAGTACTGAGTCAGGTTCTCGGCCTCATTTGTTGGCACGTTTTCTATTCCGAGTGTTGACCCGATAAAGACGAGGTCTGCCGTCGTCACTTTACCCGATGATACTCACTTGTTGTCCCGTTCGATCAACGTGTCTAGCTACCTTCATCCTTTGGTGTCCTAGGAGTATCGTGAAAACATGGATGAAGTATCGTGGCTGTGTCTTATGAACGAGAGTATACACGCTAGTAACCGGGTATGTACTAGCGAGTTCCCCTTTATTTTGGTTTTTTAATTTTCCCAGAGTTTACTAATGTCACCGAATGCAGGCCATGGTGCTGGTACACGAAGGGTTTCTGCGTGGTTCTAGGGAGTGTACTGAGCTGCGAAGTCAGCTAGATGATGCTCGAGGTCAACTTGATGCTCAAAGTCGTGAAACCCGCAAGTTTAAGACCCTACTGCGGGATGCAGAAAAGAGGCTTGCAGAGTCCCAGGGTGCTTCCGTTCTCAAGGCCGAGCTAACTGCTATTAAGGCTGATCTTGACGTCTCCAAGGACGAACTCAAGGTGGCAATAACTGAACTCGCCATTACCAGGGAAGAGAACCTCTAAGTAGGAAATTAATGGCGTCACTTGTCGAAAAGTATATCATCCTTAAAGTAGATAAGGATCGACTAGCTATGGAGGCCGAGATATCTTCCGTGGCCTTTGAGGAACGAGTAGCCGTCATTCCTGAGGTGAGGCAGGAACTTGATACACTTAAGGCTCGATTTGGCAGGTTAATGGCCGAGCATTCGGCGCAGGGTGAGGCTCTAAAAATGGCTTATAAGGTAGCGGATGATCAGGCCAAGGCCGTGAGGGATCTCACTACTCAACTTGACCAAACCTTGGTTGCTCGTCGTCGCATCCAAGAGCAGGCCATTGTCGAGGTAGAAGCTGCCACTAACCGTTCCATTCTCAAGGCCGAGCACATGAAGTGGTTGACTCGGGTTCATACCCTCCGTGAGATCCAGGAACAAGGCCTCGAGGGTATTGGGGCCAAGATCACTAAGGCTGAAGAGATGGAAACTAAAATGAATAGGGCCTTTAATGATGAAAGCTCCGGAGAAGACCTTTCGAACTCAGAAGAATTTGCCTCCTCGGGAAAGGAGTAATATAGCCCTTTTTTTTTGTACGGATTTGGACTCGACATGTTTTAAGTCGATGTAATTTTATAGATGGTTCGGCAGATTTTTGGGCCGATGTAAAAAAAAAAAAAAAAAAAAAAAACCTATGTCCGCATATTTTTTATCGGTGTAAAATTTTTTTGGCCTTTAACGTTTGGCATTATTTCATATTAGCAAATTCAAACGTCTCCGAATTGGCCTTAAGCATCGAGTCTGAATTCTTTCAGACTTTGTTTTATCTCGATTCTTCGGAGAAATGAGTAGGTGCGCCAAAATTGTTAATAAACTGGAAGTTTAGAATATTCAAACGGACATATGAACCGAAGTGTTTTGAGTCGAAGTGTTTCTCATTTCATAGTCAAATGATACATGGAACCTAAGGTCACAACTCAATACACCCTACTCGGGCATGACTCTTTCAGTCGGTTGGCCCTAAATAACCTATCCGGGCACGACTCATTCCGTTATTTTGCCCTTACAAATAACGTAATTGTGTGTTCCCTGGTTCTATATTTCACGGGGTCATACTCTAGCCCCCCAGTATTTGATCTTCGAAGTATGAAGAGGAGAAAACACTATCGTTGTCAATGAGGAGTCCCCAGTCCCGGCTCGAAGCCAATCTTTAACAATTTAAGTAACACGCCGTACATCGTTGCCTCATTAAAAACCTCACCGGAAAACTCGAATTGGGACAAAGCCAGGCTAAGGAAAAAAGAGTACAACACGTGTTTTTCGATTTGAGTCCGCTATTTTGGTTCGTTGTGCCGTAGCCTGCAAAGGCTAGTTCAAGAAATTCGATCAATTCAACGATGTTAAACCCGTACCTTAGCAATAGTATCTCTTCAAGTGTGCTACGTTCCAATTGTTCGGCATCTGTTGTCCGTCCATTGCCTTGAGCTGGTAAGAACCTTTGCCTGTTATTCTGATGACCTTGTATGGTCCCTTCCAATTTTGTCTGAGTTTTCCGTCGTTGGAGTTTTTCGTATGCAGGGTCATCTTACGAAAGACTAAGTCCCCGATTTGGAAATCTCGGAGCTTGGTCCTTTGGTTGTAATATCGACCCATTCGTTGTTTTTGGGCTGCCAAGCGGACTAGGGCAACTTTGTGTATCTCCTCCGTTAAATCTAGCTTTATAGTCATTGCTTCATCATTTGTATCCTTTGTGGTATATTAAAATCTGAAGCTGGGCTCGCCTACTTCTACCGGGATTAGGGCCTCTGTGTCGTACACCAGAGAAGATGGTGTTTCGCCAGTGCTTAACTTCGGCGTCGTTCTGTATGCCCATAATATCTCGGGGAGGACTTCCCTCCATCTGCCCTCAGACTCATTAAGACGTTTCCTTAAGCTCTAAATAATGGTTTTGTTTGTGGATACTGCTTGTCTGTTTGCACTTGGGTGATACAGAGTCGACACTATTTTCTTTATCTTCAATCCATCGAGAAAATTGTTTACTTTGGCCCCTATGAATTGACAACCATTGTCACATGTGATCTCGGACGGGATGCCGAACCGGCAAACGATGTGGTCCCATATGAAATTGATGACCTCTTTTTCTCGGATCTTTTGAAATGCCTATGCTTCAACCCACTTAGAAAAATAGTCAGTCATAAATAATATAAAGCGAGCCTTTCCTGGTGCCGATGGTGGGGGTTCGACAATATCCATTCCCCACTTCATGAAAGGCCATGGGGAAAGTACCGGGTGAAGCAATTCACCCGGTTGGTGTATCATCGGGGCATGTCTTTGACACTGATCGCATTTGCGGACAAAGCTTTTCGCATTCGATTCCATATGGTCCCAATAGTATCCAGCTCGAATCAGCTTTCATACTAACGACTCCGCTCCGGAATGATTACTGCATGTTCCCTCGTGTACCTTTCACATAGCATAGTCGGCTTCATCGGGACCTAAGCATCTGGCGAGAGGCCATAAAAAGAGCAACGATACATCTTACCATTGACCATGCAATACCTTGCCGCTTTAGTCCATAATGCACGTGACTCGTTCAGATCCAAGAGCAGCTTTCCATCCGTCAGATAATCCATATATTTATTTCGCCAATCCCAAGTCATGCTCGTTGCGTTAACTTAGACCTAATTGCTTTTAATAACCGAACTCATCAGCTGAACAACTGCACCTGAGCTCAACTCTTCAGCTTCAACCGAGGAACCAAGGTTTGCCAAAGCATCTACTTCAGTATTTTATTCCCTTGGGGTATGTTGTACCTGTTGACACCCAATTTTGTCCCGCCTTTCCTCCGAAATACCTATTTACGCTTCTAATATTTTGACAAATCTAAAAAAATGTATTTATATTTTTACTATAATTATTAGTTTTTATTAATACCGACATTGCATTATGCTGTCATTATCTTTTATTACCATTTCTACTACCATTATTATTATTATTATTATTATTATTATTATTATTATTATAATTCACAATTTTTATCATTTTACCAGCTTATGGACACGCATCGCGTTTATCTTCGCGTAATTTAATAATAGCATTTACTTACTGTTGAATCTCAAATATATTATCGCCCGGCTATTACGACGTCATTTTATTTTCATCTAAATATTAATAAATACATACTTTTATATCAGGGGATATTTTAGCACACTCAGTACATGATTAATTTAAAATGGGTTTCTTATGTAAATTTAGAAGCCAAACTATTTCTTCCATCCAGCCCACATTTTCACTCAATTCAGCCCAAATAATTACCCAAACGGACCAGCCCATACCCGTTTAATTTTGACCCGGACCCGACCCATCCATTTCAAAATAAGGGAAACCCTTTTTAAGGGTTTCCCTTTAATTTTTTGCTCATCAGCCGCCACCCCCATCGTCTTCTCTCTCATCTCCTTCATCTCTCCCTCATCTCCCCATCTTCTCTTGTCCCCTCTGTCTCTTCCCTCCACCTTCTCCTGTTCCCCACTCCTCTGCATCCTCCACCTCCGTCTGTCCCCCCGCTCCTCTCTCTCTTCTAGTCAAACGAAAAGCCCTAAAAGTTCCCTATAAATACTCACTTTTTTGATCCAGTTAGAGGAGGATTTTTTCGATTCATGGAATCCTCCAAGAACAGGTTTGTTTTAGTGGCAGAATCCCCTAGAAATTAAAGTTGAAAAACCCCAAAGTTTTCAAAAATATCAAATTTGCAGTGGTTGTGATAATTCAAAATATCGAGTCGAAATACTAAAACAAATTTGTTGTTTTTTCGTCTGCTATGTTGTTGTTGTGAATCCGAGCCTCGCAAGCTCGGATTTGGTAGTCTTCGAGGTAGATATCGAAACCTTCGCACCCACTTCGCTGCACTCAAAAAAGGTAATCTTCCTCCTTTTTATTTATTTTAGCATTTATTAGCTATTTTCTACTTATATGTGCTAGATTATTTAGTGTAGTAGCGTTAATCGCTAGATTAGTTCTTGTTTGCATATGCTAATCACTGCTCTGGCCTAGCATGTTTGTTAGTCGCTAGTTTTAAGCCCACTTGAATCCATTTTAGTTATATTCGACCATGTTTAAATCTTGTTAATTATGTTTATGAGTGTTAGCTTCCTATTTAATTCCCTCTAAGTTAGTTTTAGTCCGTGTTTGTTGGTTGAGTCTCTATTATGTGGAATTGGACCCTGCTTGTGTTAACTCAGTTTTAAAATTATGTCTAGCTGCAGTTTGTCCTGTTTGAATTTAGCTTGTGCTAAAGATAAGTTTGTGTAATCCGAATTGCATGTGTGTGTTTAGTATAGGAATAGGCCTGTCTGCTGGTGTTTTTACCTAAACATGATTAGTTGAATCAAATGTTCAGTTAAATGAGTGAGAATTATCTGAGATTAGTATAAAGCCTATCTGATTATTTGTTGACTTAGATTGATAGAGTGTAATATGATTAAAAGAAATCCTGGTTTAATTTGGACTTAGACTGATAGAGTGTAAATGTTTAAACTAGTCATTTGATAATCTGATAAGCATGTTTTGGACTCAGATCTTGAGACTGTTAATAGAAAAATTCCAATAAATATGCCTGAGCTGATATCAAACAGGTTAGAACAAAGGGATTAGTGATGATTGTTTGGTAATATTCTTAGGCTGTTAGTGTGACATGAGTGGGAAATGGACTGTTTGGTTTGCTTGTTGGTCTGCTAAAGAGGAAATGGGCTGATCATTCAAGTTTATCTTGTCTCTAATGTCGTATTCTGTATTGTTTGTGTTGTTCATGACATGTTCTTGGAGTATAGGTTGTTGAAAATGGTCGTATATTCTTAAAGGGATTACTTTGGGTCTTATGTTAAACTTGTCACGACCCAACCCCGTAGGCGGTGACTGGCACCCTAGTTAGGCACCCTGACGTACTTATTAAATTGAATCACACACAAATAGCATATACGGCCATAAATACTATATGCGTCTCAAACTATATCAAACTAATTCAAACACATCTCAACGCAACCGTATGCGGATATATATATCAAAAAGTCGGCAAGGCTATCAAATGTATCAAAAGCCGACAAGGCTATCAAATGGCACAACGGCCCAAAACATATACAAATGCACGCCGACAAGGCTGCCATAGCGAATAGGGTCATACAACCACATCTGAACAGAAGTACGTACACACACCCACAAATATGTCTACAGACCTCTAAACAGACCAACCGAATCATATGGCGGGACAGGGCCCCGTCGTACCTCTGAACGAATATATGCATACATAGCGAACAAAATATATATACCAAAAGTGTATGCTCTGAAATGAGAAGAGCGCTCCAAACAGCAGGAGAGGGTGTCCTAAACTGGTGGATCACCGAACTGTGCGTCTGTACCTGCGGGCATGAAACGCAGCCCCCGAAGAAAGGGGGTCAGTAAGAAATATGTACTGAGTATGCAAAGCAGAATATACGGAAGCAAACCTGAGACATAAACGAAATAGTAGTACAGAGAATAGGTACAAATCCATCGTATCAAAATGTTTACTTTAAAAATATATAAGTCATGCAGAAGGTACAGAAGAATATGGTCGCCCGCCCGTCGATGGCGCCATAACACAGCATCACACCAGAAAGATTTCAATTCTCCGAATCCCCGTCACATATCATAACACAGCATAACGCCATACACACCATAACATCATATATAAGTGGAACCCGACCCTCTTTGACGAGTAGCTCGGTGAACCATAAGCACAGCATAACTCCGGAGTATATCAAAGTGCGCACGACAACAGAACCGGCCCTGGACTCGGCGAAGGGATAACAGAATGCACGAGTAGAGTCGTGAGTAGTCATATGCACAAAATCATTACCACAAACTCAAACATAAGTAAAAATGATCATATTCAAAATCGGAATAATAGTCATACCAAATTCTTTCAAAAGTTCTCCGAATCGCATAAAGGAAAGTCGCGGGACCCACGAACGGGTATTGACCCAAGTCGGGCCCGCCTATGGAAATCATACTCATTATACATCATGCAAACTCCTATAAAAATATTGGAACAATCCGAGCCTTTATGCGAAAGATATGGCATCCAAAAGTTATGGAATTCTCTAAACAAACTTTTTGTGTAACATTTGGAAAACGATTATTTCGAAGACATAATGGTTCATATTCTTATCAAATCATACATAAGAGTGCCAAGAATTATATAAGGATCATATCATGCTCGGATTTCGAATTTGGAATTTCCTTAAGGCTCTAGTCTAGCCTATGTAAAACTAAGGCATGCCAAAAGAAGGAAGGTTGCTTTACATACCTTGAACGCAATCCAAGCTAGCCGATCTAAAGTTATTCCCAATCTACGCCTCGGGCTCCCCAAGGTCTACAAATATGCCAACGAATATCCCATATTAACCATAGGCACTTAAGCAATTATTTATTCCAAACTAACTCTAAATTCTACAGAAAATTCGGCAGCATTTCCCCTGTAAATAGGCCAACCCGAGAATTTAACTCGCTCAAAATCAACAACACTCGCTCAAAATCAACAACAACAACCACAATAACCAACCTAGCAACATCGATAATCAATTCCAAAGGCAAAATAACATTAATAGCTCTCTTTTACACCATTCGACAACTTTCCAAATATTCAATTCAACGGCTTACCTTCAAGCCAACATCAACGCTTATACATTCAAATACTAACCCAAACCCATACTAACAACATTCAAGAACATTCTAAACAACTCACATAATATTTCCAACAATCCACAATTTTTCCATCTATGGCCGAAAACAGCCCCCTAGCCGAGAGCAGCCCCCTTTTCACTTTCCTCATTTTCAAGTCATGTTTTGTATCACAATCGACAATATAACGATATCATTCTCATAAAATATACAAATTACATCAACGCACAATAAGCCTTAAATCAGCCCACACAATTTCAACATCTTTCTTGTGTCATTAAACGTTTATTTCCAACTAGAAGTTATAACGACGACAACTAAAACATTAAGCGATATTAATTCATCCTTTACCAAACATTTGAGGGCTATACACGGCCACATTATACATATACATATATTGATGGTTCTCATAAATAAAGATTGCATTAAGTGCACAAAATTCTCCAAATCAGTCCGCAACACTTGCCATATCAATTTGGGACATTAGACTCTCATTTCCAACATAATTCATTACCACTCCAATCAATACCCAAGGATTTAAACAATTCCGCCAATTCCATATTCTATCCGAAACATCAACGAATGCAACAACACTATCAACTCGCATTGTTTTCTTCCAAATTCATTAACAACAACCATAATTCACATTTAGAATCTCACTCTCACAATTATATAAAAATCATATAAAAATCACAATTTTATCTCTATAATCCTTACAACAACCCACAACAATTTTAACTCCAACTCTAACCATTAAATTCCTTCATTCTCATCACATAATCCATGATTACAACAACAAAAATATCAATTCAAATCAGACCATCAATTTCAATTAAAACAGCCCCTACGACATTCAACAACATTCCAACACCAACATACATAATTTCATTCATGCAATTCATGTTCACCAAGTTACAACTATGCTTCAACATCAAGATACATAATTTCATGGCTTCAACCATGCTTCAACATCAACACACATAACTCCATGACAACCACAACCAAAATTAATTCACCATTTTTAATTAAAACAGCCCATGAAACTAATATACATTCTAGCATGATTTGAGCTTCCATTTTTACAGATTTCACTTCCAGCAAATTGAGCAAGGATCAAGGCATCACTAAACATGCAAGATGGAATCAATCCTTACCTTAAAACCTTGATTTTTCCTTGCAATACTTGAGGCAATCAAGGGCTGCCATGGCCGAGAACTTGGCAGCCATGGATGGTCATCTCTTCTCCTTCAATTCAAGGAAGGATTTGGTATTTTAATGGAAGCAAACAGCAGCTGGCCGTGAACAGTGGCGGCGTGAACAATAGCGCCGCCGTGAATAGTGGCGCCGTGAACAATAGCGCCGCCCGTGAATAGTGGCGCCGGGAGCTTCTCTCTCTCTCTCTCTAAGCTTGAGAGCCCCTCTCTCTAAGACCTAATTTGCAAGATTAATTTGTGGAATATGTGATGACTTAATCATCCACTTATACTTATATATATATATATATATATCTTTACAAAGTGGACATGTGTCAATTTTCATGATATGTGTCCATCTTTATTCAAGTCCAAACAAATCTCGCCACGTGTCGTGGGGCCCACTTTTCGATAATTAGATTAATTAATCACTAATCCCCACTTAATAATCTAATCATGGTAAATTAATCACAACTTTCCATTAATATTTTTCCACTAAGTAAAATTTATAAACAATTCATGTTCTAATAGAAACCGGAAATTAAAGATTTCTACTTCATGCCCAAAAATGATCCCGTCTTTAACTTGAGTCGATTCTTTTGCGAATAACTCGACGTATAAAATTACGGGATATAACATTCTCCCCCCCTTTAGAACATTCGTCCTCGAATGTTAAATTAGCCTTATAGGGTCTCACAAATATTTCGGGGGAGTTTTTTTTTTTTTTTTTTTTTGAGAAACATATATCAATTTCTTACCAATCAATGTAACAAATTTAGAAATTCAAATCACCTGTAACCACATCTGGTGGCGCCTCCTGGTCCTGTCGGCTGGCCAACGCATATATGCGGTTCGAAGGACTGCTAGAATCTGAAACACCGCCACGGCCTCGACCGCGACCTGCCTGTACCGGCATACCTCGCCCCGCAGGGCGCACAGCTGAGGCAGTAGAAGATGAACCTGCGGCTGATCCCGTCGGCTGAACTGTACTGCCAGACCCACTCGACATCGGACAATCACGCATAATATGGCCCTGACGGCCGCAAGAAAAATAGGTTCCTGTAGCTCGATAGCACTCCCCTGGGTGCGATTTCCCGCAATAAGTACAACGGGGCCTGGGTGGTCTGGACTGGCTGGAACCTCTGGCTGTCTGTGAACCTGATGCTCTGGAGCTCTGGCCTGCTCCTGCGTATCTGACACTATCAAATCCCTCTCCGGTAGACTGCGGGAGTGCACTCTGCGCCGGCTGAGAAGACTGTCTAACATACTGTTGAGGCTGCCCGCCTTGAGACTCCCCAGAATACCCAGCTGACCTGGCCCGCTTGGGCGGTCTGCCCGACTGATCCTCTCTGTGCCGGTCCTCCATACCCTGCGTGTAGCCCTGTAACCGGGCGATGTCCATATCAGTCTGCGATGCCACCGCCATGCAGCCGTCAACTAAATAACGGTCCAGCCCTATCACATACCGGTGCATCCGGTCAGCCATCTCAGCCACTATAGCAGGTGCATATCGAGCCAGAGAATCGAACTCCAAATTATACTCACGAATACTCCGACCTCCCTGCCGCAACTGTAAAAAACTATCAACCCGCGCCCGTCGTAACTCCGGGGGAAAAAAGTCGCGGAGAAAAGCGGCCACAAACTCATCCCAAGTAGCTGGGGGAGCACCCTCACCTCTGGACAGCTCCCAAGACTCATACCAATTGGCAGCAACATCTCGTAATCTGTGCGAGGCCAACTCAACAGACTCGGTCTCTGAAGCCCTGACCAAATCTAATGAACGCCGCATCCCCCGAATAAAATCATGGGGGTCCTCCTCGGGCTTAGACCCGAAAAACTCTGGGGGACCGCAAGTCAGAAAGTCACGAACTCTCAGGCTATCTCGCCTGTCATCATCATCATCATCCCTCAGCCCGCGTCTGCGAGCCTGTCCCGCTACCAAAGTAGTCAATAACTGTACGACCTCCCTCAACGTCCTATCCTCCGCCCCTGGCTGAGGAGCTGGAGGCACTGCCGCTGGGGCCTCTGGAGCTAATGGTGAAGCCGCCCCTTGATCCATAGTGGCAGCGGCTGGTGCTCCAGACTCCTCCGATGATGAAGACGTAGCAGAGTCTGTTGGCCGGGGCGCAATATCACGCATCATCTGAGCAAGGGTCCGAGTACCCTTCCGAGCCCGGCTAGTCTCTCCTACCACCGTCTTTTTCTTCTGGGCAGTCGTTGCCTTTTTCGGAGGCATCAATGAAAGAAAAACACAACAACTGATCAGAACAGAGTCATCCTAATAGCACAGCTCTATCGCACGATCTAAGATTCAAAGAAAGGAAACACCCTAAATGTCCTGTAGCTTCCTGTTTGTAGATGTGGTGCACAACACACCGATAAACAAGACTCTACTAGACACGGTCTGTAGACATTCCGAGGACAAACCGCTCTGATACCACTTCTGTCACGACCCAACCCCGTAGGCCGTGACTGACGCCCTAGTTGGGCACCCTGACGTACTTATTCAATCGAATCACACACAAATAGCATATACGGCCATAAATACTATATGCCGTCTCAAACTATATCAAACTAATTCAAACACATCTCAACGCAACCGTATGAGGATATATATATCAAAAAGCTGGCAAGGCTATCAAATGTATCAAAAGCCGACAAGGCTATCAAATGGCACAACGGCCCAAAACATATACAAATGCACGCCGACAAGGTTGCCATATCGAATAGGGTCATACAACCACATCTGAACAGAAGTAGGTACACACACCCACAAATATGTCTACAGACCTCTAAACAGACCAACCGAATCATATGGCGGGACAGGGCCCCGCCGTACCCCTGAACGAATATATGCATACATAGAGAACAAAATATATATACCAAAAGTGTATGCTCTGAAATAAGAAGAGCGCTCCAAACAGCAGGAGAGGGTGTCCTAAACTGGTGGATCACCGAACTGTGCGTCTGTACCTGCGGGCATGAAACGCAGCCCCCGAAGAAAGGGGGTCAGTACGAAATATGTACTGAGTATGCAAAGCAGAATATACGGAAGCAAACCTGAGACATAAATGAAATAGTAGTACAGAGAATAGGTACAAATCCATCGTATCAAAATGTTTACTTTAAAAATATATAAGTCATGCAGAAGGTACAGAAGAATATGGTCGCCCGCCCGTCGATGGCGCCATAACACAGCATCACACCAGAAAGATTTCAATTCTCCGAATCCCCGTCACATATCATAACACAGCATAACGCCATACACACCATAACATCATATATAAGTGGAACCCGACCCTCTTTGGCGAGTAGCTCGGTGAACCATAAGCACAGCATAACTCCGGAGTATATCAAAATGCGCCCGACAACAGAACCGGCCCGGGACTCGGCGAAGGGATAACAGAATGCACGAGTAGAGTCGTGAGTAGTCATATGCACAAAATCATTACCACAAACTCAAACATAAGTAAAAATGATCATATTCGAAATCGGAATAATAGTCATACCAAATTCTTTCAAAAGTTCTCCGAATCGCATAAAGGAAAGTCGCGGGATCCACGAACGGGTATTGACCCGAGTCGGGCCCGCCTATGGAAATCATACTCATTATACATCATGCAAACTCCTATAAAAATATTGGAACAATCCGAGCCTTTATGCGAAAGATATGGCATCCAAAAGTTATGGAATTCTCTAAACAAACTTTTTGTGCAACATTTGGAAAACGATAATTTCGAAGACATAATGGTTCATATTCTTATCAAATCGTACATAAGAGTGCCAAGAATTATATAAGGATCATATCATGCTCGGATTTCGAATTTGGAATTTTCTTAAGGCTCTAGTCTAGCCTATGTAAAACTAAGGCATGCCAAAAGAAGGAAGGTTGCTTTACATACCTCGAACGCACTCCAAGCTAGCCGATCTAAAGTTATTCCCAATCTACGCCTCGGGCTCCCCAAGGTCTACAAATATGCCAACGAATATCCCATATTAACCATAGGCACTTAAGCAATTATTTATTCCAAACTAACTCTAAATTCTACAGAAAATTCGGCAGCATTTCCCCTGTAAATAGGCCAACCCGAGAATTTAACTCGCTCAAAATCAACAACACTCGCTCAAAATCAACAACAACAACCACAATAACCAACCTAGCAACATCGATAATCAATTCTTAAGGCAAAATAACATTAATAGCTCTCTTTTACACCATTCGACAACTTTCCAAATATTCAATTCAACGGCTTACCTTCAAGCCAACATCAACGCTTATACATTCAAATACTAACCCAAACCCATACTAACAACATTCAAGAACATTCTAAACAATTCACATAATATTTCCAACAATCCATAATTTTTCCATCTATGGCCGAAAACAGCCCCCTAGCCGAGAGCAGCCCCCTTTTCACTTTCCTCATTTTCAAGTCATGTTTTGTATCACAATCCACAATATAACGATATCATTCTCATAAAATATACAAATTACATCAACGCACAATAAGCCTTAAATCAGCCCACACAATTTCAACATCTTTCTTGAGTCATTAAACGTTTATTTCCAACTAGAAGTTATAACGACGACAACTAAAACATTAAGCGATATTAATTCATCCTTTACCAAACATTTGAGGGCTATACACGGCCACATTATACATATACATATGTTGATGGTTCTCATAAATAAAGATTGCATTAAGTGCACAAAATTCTCCAAATCAGTCCGCAACACTTGCCATATCAATTTGGGACATTAGACTCTCATTTCCAACATAATTCATTACCACTCCAATCAATACCCAAGGATTTAAACAATTCCGCCAATTCCATATTCTATCCGAAACATCAACGAATGCAACAACACTATCAACTCGCATTGTTTTCTTCCAAATTCATTAACAACAACCATAATTCACATTTAGAATCTCACTCTCACAATTATATAAAAATCATATAAAAATCACATTATTATCTCTATAATCCTTACAACAACCCACAACAATTTTAACTCCAACTCTAACCATTAAATTCCTTCATTCTCATCACATAATCCATGATTACAACAACAAAAATATCAATTCAAATCAGACCATCAATTTCAATTAAAACAGCCCCTACGACATTCAACAACATTCCAACACCAACATACATAATTTCATTCATGCAATTCATGTTCACCAAGTTACAACTATGCTTCAACATCAAGATACATAATTTCATGGCTTCAACCATGCTTCAACATCAACACACATAACTCCATGACAACCACAACCAAAATTAATTCACCATTTTTAATTAAAACAGCCCATGAAACTAATATACATTCTAGCATGATTTGAGCTTCCATTTTTACATATTTCACTTCCAGCAAATTGAGCAAGGATCAAGGCATCACTAAACATGCAAGATGGAATCAATCCTTACCTTAAAACCTTGATTTTTCCTTGCAATACTTGAGGCAATCAAGGGCTGCCATGGCCGAGAACTTGGCAGCCATGGATGGTCATCTCTTCTCCTTCAATTCAAGGTAGGATTTGGTATTTTAATGGAAGCAAACAGCAGCTGGCCGTGAACAGTGGCGCGTGAACAGTAGCGCCGCCGTGCATAGTGGCGCCGTGAACAATAGCGCCGCCCGTGAATAGTGGCACCGGGAACTTCTCTCTCTCTCTCTCTCTAAGCTTGAGAGCCCCTCTCTCTAAGACCTAATTTGCAAGATTAATTTGTGGAATATGTGATGACTTAGTCATCCACTTATACTTATATATATATCTTTACAAAGTGGACATGTGTCAATTTTCATGACATGTGTCCATCTTTATTCAAGTCCAACCAAATCTCGCCACGTGTCGTGGGGCCCACTTTTCGATAATTAGATTAATTAATCACTAATCCCCACTTAATAATCTAATCATGGTAAATTAATCACAACTTTCCATTAATATTTTTACACTAAGTAAAATTTATAAACAATTCATGTTCTAATAGCAACCGGAAATTAAAGATTTCTACTTCGTGCCCGAAAATGATCCCGTCTTTAACTTGAGTCGATTCTTTTGCGAATAACTCGACGTATAAAATTACGGGATATAACAAAACTGTTCTTTGTCTGGGGTGTGAGTTTTACCTATTGACTGTTAGTGAGAGCTTTATTTTTGACTGAAAGCAACTTTTAAAATTGTAAGGGGAGGCAGTCTCATTTGATTTTCTGCTTTAAGATTCATGTGACACATCCCATTTGAGCTTGACCCTTGCATCTGCTTATTAGCCTCTTGTCTCCACTTGCTTGTTTGAAGTTATCCGTATCTGGTGTTTTATGGCTATTTGTTTTGGATTTCTTTTTGTGGGAACATTGACCTCTGGTGAGGAAAAGTGAGGTTGTTTTAATGTTAATCCTGCAAGCATGAATTTCTGTGACACTCCATGACCATGTGAACTAGTCTATTTACTACTATATGTCATATACTCAGATGATGGTGCTCAGCTTGTAATCTACAAGTTCTATTCTGTGTCTTTGCTTGGATTACTTCTATGTTCCCAGGCATGTGTATCACCTGAACCTAGTATTGAGCCTGTTTGTTCTCTCCCATTGTACCTGTATTTGAGTTAGCATTGTCTGGGCATAGTAAATCTTACATTTCATCTAATTAGCCTACATGATTCTGTGGCTTGAAACTCCAAAATCCTACTTTTCTTTGGCCTGCTATGTCACTAGTTAAAGCACCATTGCTCAATGGCAAATTAACCATGCTATGCCTGCTCTTATCAGGATGCTGTACTTGTTTTATCCCTTCTTATCAAAATCCTGCATGTTTCTTTTTTTTACTTAAAATATTTGTCCCCTTTCACCATGTTTATCTTGTTCTGAGAGTTTCAAATGCTGCAAGTTGACTTATTCCTGGCTATCTGTTTTCAAGGTTCATTTGAGTATTTAAGATGTCTTCCTTTTTTTTCTCAGAAATGCATTCTGTACTTTTAGTGTTGGTGGTATATTTTTCTTTCCTATATGATATATTTACTCCCTTCTGTATGTGCTGCATATTAAGTTCATCCTTGAATATTAGAATGACATGAAATGCCCTAATGTATCAAACCAGGTATCTGATGGTATATTAGTATTTGGTTTCTGTTTTTATACACATCATACTACATTTTTTTTATCTCTTTTGTTCCTGGTACTGCCTCTATACTTCGAAAGTTGTCTAAACATATGTGAACATGTCCCTGTGTGGATCTGGTTGTTGATTTACGAGTAAATATACCATGCATATGCCTGAATATACCAGATATATGCAGTCCCGCATACTGTTAGCATAAGGGGAACTTGTATATTTAGTATAAATCAAGTATATTATTAATATAAGTACAGATTTTGTAGCCTATGCATGCAGTTGGGTTAAGTCTCGTTAGCTATTTATTATTGGGCCTCCTTTATGTGCTAAGCTTTCAGTTTATACTGGGCCAGTCTAAAATTGATTTTAAGTGACTTATTTGATTTGGGCCTTCTGTGGGTTGCTTGAATTAGTCTAAAGCCTTTTCTTTTCTCCCTGTCTCTATTTCATTTTTTAGATATACATAGTTTATACACAACCTACTGATCTATTTCTAGTTTACATTTCGTATGCTTGACCTTATTCTTTGATTGTATACTAATCCTTTTCTTTCCATTTTCTTTATGCATGAACATCGCATACGATTCTGGGGGACTCATCTTCTCCTGTATTCGGCGTTGGGCTAAAAGCCCAACGAAACTCTCCTCCTGTGTCAGCCTAGCCCGCAGCACAAAATAGAAAACAAAATTGGGCCGAAGCCCAATAGCAAAACAGCCCGCAGCAACAAAAAAAAAACTTTATGGGCCAAGGCCCAATAGGCATGAATAGTGCGCAGTAGTTTACAAATGGGCTGAGCCCATTCTCCCCAACTGCAGCTACGGATCACAGTGGCCCGAAACGAGCAGGCCCATTTGATATTAGTTGGCCTCTTTTATTTTATTTTTGTGCCCTTTAACTTATATTATTTGACTAACTTTTTATTTTGTTTTTATTTTCTTAATTTAGGTGAACCTTAGCAAATTTAGTGGGTTAGATTTAGTATAATGGGTAGTAAATTTAAGAGAGAAACTCAATTAATACCATAAGTTTCGTTTTCTTCTCTTCACATTAAAGTTATTTATAGTATCTTAATATTTACTTTCAGAACAATTGATTTTTAAAATAGAATATTTTTGAATCAAAGGAATTATGTTTTATTTATTACCATCTTAGAAAATTAAACGTCACTAATATACAAATATTAATCCTAGTATATTTTATAAACAGTTTAGATTAATTTGATTATACATATTTTGAGTCGAACATAGTTAAATAAGTTAATAAGAAAGAGAAAGAAAACCCATCACCTTTTGCATTCTATTTATAAAATAGTTTAGATTAAGTAAGATATCTAACCAATTGAATTTTAAAGCCTCATTTACATTATTTTAAACCTTTTGCATTCTATTCATAACGAGTCTAGATTTCCTACATCACTATACTCATATAATGTCATTTTATTCCAAGTCAAATTGGCTAGGCTTTCTCTTAAAAAGCTTCTATTTATATACAAATCTTTATATTTTGTAAGTCTCATTTTTAAAATAAAATTATTATTTTAAGCTTAACAACATTTATAAGTTTTATTTTTTAAGTGGAGTACTATGTATTTCTTCAAGTTAGTTTAAATAGCATTATTATGTTTTTTCTTTAAAACCTCAATAACACTTACAACCTATTTTGCTTAAGATTTAAGCATTATATTTAATCTAAATTAATTAACCTAAGTTTGGCCGGACAACCGTAGTTAACGGATTCTAAAAGATGCCTAACCCCTTCCCTTTAGGATAATATAGAGCCCTTACCTGGAATCACATTGGTTAAGCAGACTATTAATGGAGGTTTAGTTTTAACTTTACCTTAGTTAACATCTAGGTGTCCTAATTCACCGTTAAATTAATTAGGTGGCGACTCCTTAAAACAAAATAAATAGGAATCACCAATATGTTGTACTCCCTATTTTCAACCCGGTTAAAATGGGGTACGACAGTACCGTCCACTCTTTAAACTGGTGTAAGACCACTTGAACCTTTTCCAGATATTTTTGCATTCTATCTTCTTTTACCTGAAAGTCCCATTAATTTGGTTCACAACCAGGAGGGAATCGCATTTTGCTTCAACTACCTCAACTGCCAATCCCCGAGCTAACTCTAAACCTACAATCAAGGCCTCATGCTCGGGTTCATTGTTAGTCAATTTTGAGGATGTTTTTATGGATTGTTGTATAACATCTTTGGTTGAGTTTCTCAGCACTATCCCGAGTCCGGACCCTTTTACGTTGGACGTACTATCCGTATGTAGGGTCCATACTCCTGTTGTTTTACCCGAGGCTACTGCTAATTCTTTTTCAACCTTGGGTATCATTGTGGGCATGAAATCTGCCACAAAGTCTGCCAAGATCTGAGACTTTATGGTTGTTCGGGGTCTGTACTCAATGTCATACCCACTGATTTTCACCGCCCATTTTGCTAGCCTACCGGACAACTCCAGTTTATGCATTATATTTCTTAATGGGCAAGTTGTTATTACACATATAGGGTGATATTGAAAGTATGGTTTCAACTTTCTAGATGCACGCAACAATGCTAACGCAAGCTTTTCGAGGTAGGGATAACGCTATTTGGCGTCCCCTAAAGTCCTACTAACATAATAAACCAGAAATTGCATACCTTTTTCTTCTCGGACAAGGTCGCCTCTTACTGGTATTTCAGACACTGTCAAGTATAGTTACAGCTGCTCATCGGCCTTCGGTGTGTGCAACAAAGGCGGGCTTGACAGATGGTGTTTCAATTCATCCAAGGCTCGTTGACACTCGGGTGTCCACACGAAGTCATTCTTTTTCTTGAGTAGGGAGAAAAAATGATGACTCTTGCCAGAGGATCTGGAAATAAATCTATTTAGCGCCGCGATTCTCCCTGTCAGTCTCTGCATACTCTTGAAATCATCGATCACTTTGATGTTCTTGATGGATTTTATCTTGTCTGGGTTGAATTTTATTCCTCGGTTTGACACCATGAACCCCAGAAACTTTCTCGACCCTACTCCAAAGGCACATTTCTTCGGGTTCAACTTCATGTTCTACTTGCGAAGGACATCAAAGGTTTCCTGCAAATGCTTTAAATGGTCCTTTGTTTTCAGGGACTTAACTAGCATCTCGTCAATATAAACTTCCATAGTTTTCCCTATTTGTTCTTCGAACTTTTTGTTAACTAGGCATTGATAGGTAGCTCCGACATTTTTAAATTCGAAGGGCATTATGTTATAACAATAAGTCCCATACCGGGTTATAAAAGATGTTTTCTCCTGATCCCCTGGGTTCATTCGGATCTGATTGTACCCGGAGTATCACCTAGAAAACTTAGTAGGGCGTGTCCAGCTGTCGCATCTATCATGCGATCGATGTAAGGCAAAGGAAAAGAATCCTTCTAACATGCCTTATTTAAATCTTTGAAGTCAATACACATTCTAAATTTGTTACCTTTCTTTGGTACGATGACCACGTTGGCTAACTAGTCCGGGTATTTGACCTACCGAATGGATCCTATTTTTAATAACTTTGTTACTTCGTCTTTGACAAATGCGTGCTTGACTTCAGACATTGGCCTTCATTTTTGTTTGACCGGGCTGAAACTCCGATCCAAGCTCAAACGATGAGTGGTCACTTCCGGTTGGATTCCTGTCATGTCTAAATGGGACCATGCAAAACAATCTAAATTTGTTTAAGAAATTCAATTAATTTATTCCTGAGCTCCGGGGTGAGTCCCGTGCCTAGGTATACCTTTCTATGTGGGAGATGAACGAAGAGGACAACTTGTTCCAGTTCTTCTATTGTTGACTTCGTTGCATCAGATCCGTCCGGTAATACGAAGGATCTTGGCACACTGAAATCATCTTCCTCGGCCACCTCATTCGGTGATTGCTATTTGGCTCATGTGTCCGCATCCGGAGTCTTACTGCGGTTTACCGTGTCGGCCTTTAGTGCCAGTCCTTTCGATACCGCTTCCTCAACTGCGAATATTTCTTTGGCAGCGAGCTATTCCCCACGTATTACCTTTATCCCATGGGGGGTCAGGAATTTAAGCATTTGGTATAATGTAAAAGGTACTGCTCTCACCATGTGTATCCAAGGTCTACCGAACAGGGCATTGTACTTTATTTCTCCATCAATAACGTAGAACTTAGTGTGTTGCACGACCCCGGCTGTGCTCACGGGTTGTGTGATCTCTCCTTTAGTGGTTTCACAGGCCATATTAAATCCGTTCAAGACCCTGGCCGTAGGTATGATTTGGTCTATCATGTCGAGTTGTTCGACGAACTTCCATCAGATGATATTCGCCGAGCTACCTAGATCAATTAAGATAAGTTTAATGTGAGTTTTAAAAATAAGTACAGAGATTACCAGGGCGTCGTTGTGAGGCTGAGTGATGCCTTCTACTTCCTCGTCACTGAATGAAATAAATTCGTCCGGTATGTAGTCCCTACTCCTTTTTTACCTTATGATAAAGAACTTTGTTCTCTTCATGACAGGTCCTCGTGGTGTCTCGACCCACCTACAATCATGTTGTTTACGTGTTGGGGTTCTTCTGGTTCAGTCTTTCTGTTTACATCCCTATTCTTGTAGTTATTCTTCCCCCCGTTCACTCAAAAATTGTCTGAGGTGTCCGTTTTTAAGTAAGCGGGCCACTTCATCCCTTAACCCCCCGCAATCGTCAGTCTGATGCCCGTGGGTACCGCGATAATCGCATATCAACTTCGGATCTCGCTGTGAAGGGTCGGTTCAGAGTGGCTTCGGCCATGTTGCTCCTTCGATTTCCTAATTACTGCCACCAAGGTAGAGGGGTCGACATTAAAATTATATTCCGACAACCTCGGGTTTTCTCCTGTATGTGATGCAGTGGGGTTTTTATACTGGAGACCTCTACTCAACGAACCTCGATGAATTCGTTTATCCCTCCGGTCAAACCGCTTGTCCCCTTGATTCATACTGGGACCGGGGTTACTCCTGCTTTTCTCCGATCGGAAATCGAGCCATACATATGGGTAAGGGTAATACCTGTCCTGTGGGTTGTATTCTGGGTTGAACGCTCTTTTAGATTTGTCATTCCTTATCCGAGTTATCGGTCCGGGTGGGAGGCCAAGCTAATCATCCTCTACTCTGATTTTCGACTCGTAGCTATTGTGCACATCAGCCCAAGTCGTAGCACTGAATTCCAACAAGTTTTCTTTCAATTTATTGGAAGCGTTGGAACTTCTTGAGTTAAGTCCCTTCGTGAATGCTTGGGCGGCCCATTAGTCAGGGACTGAGGGTAACAACATTCTCTCTTTCTGAAATCTACTAACGAACTCCCTAAGATGCTCATCCTCCCTTTGGAAGATTTTGAATATGTCTTTCTTCCGTCCTTGTACCTTTCGTGCCCCTGCATGAGCCTTCACGAAGGCATCTGCAAGTAACTCGAAGGAGGGGATGGAGTGTTGTGGTAGTGAACAGTACTATTGCATCGCCCCTTTGGTTAAGGTCTCACCGAACTTCTTCAAACTTACTAATTCGATCTCATCTTCCTCGAGATCATTGCCGGCAATGGCACACGTATATGCGGTGATGTGCTCTTAGGGGTCGGTGGTTCCGTCGTACTTCGGTATATCTGGCATTTTGAACCTCTTCAGGATCAGTTTCGGTGCCGCACTGGGAGGGAAAAGCCTCTTCACGATGTACTTTGTTTCTTGTCCAGTGAGGATCGGATGGGCTCCTGAAATTTGATCCACCCGAGAATTGTAGTCATCTACTTTTTTCTCGTTGGAGTCTATTCATCTAGTCAAGGCTTCGAGCATTCTCACTATCTCAGACTACTCGTTGATCGGCCTGTCCTTATTGTCACCGACCTCGACTTCCCTTCAAACCTAGTCAGAAACTCTATCCGGATCCGGTGTCAGCGCATCGGTGAGATCCCTTTGGAGTCGGACGATGGCCTCCTATTGCTGCTGCATGGTAACATTATGTTCCTGTAACAAATTGTAAATCAAACGTAAGTTAATTTCCTCTGTTTCTCCCCTAAGGGCTCCATGCCTATCCGTGTCATTAGCTCGTGGGTTTTGGACTGGCGGATTGTTGACTGGATCGATGAGGGTGTGTTGTTGAGTGGCACCCCGTTGAGGTTAGCGTTGTGTTCGCTGAATTCGGCTTCGTTGAGGTGAGCGGAGTGGCTAGGGTTTGACATAGTGTAACTTGAAATTACAAAAACGAACAAAGCAAGTGAAGGTTGTTTATATAAGCCGTCACTATTATATTTTGCCCCACGATGGGCGTCAAACTGTTTACCCTTAAAGAGCAACAATTGAATTTGTACGCGGTTTAAAGGATATGTGACTTGAACTTAACAGCAAAGGAAAAAGCTAACGAATAAGAATCAACGAAAAACAGTATGAAAAATAGTAAATAAACCTGGGTTTTGAGATGTCAAGTCCGGTGGGGAAAAGATCCTTCGCTCGGACGACGCACAATAGGTCCGACTTGGGGAAATTCCTTACCCGGGCTATTGGACGGACAGTTGATTGCAAAGAACGAACAATAAAATAATACTGAAAATAGAGGTTTAAACGGGGAAGAACTTTTATTAGCCACTGGAATGTATTGTTTAAGATGATTGTGATGCCCTCTAATGGAGCTGATACATGTGTTTAAATAGTGTAAGTGCCCTATTAGAACTAGGAGGCTTGAGCCCTCACGTGGGTAAAAGCAGTTCCGAGACAGTCGGACACGTCCGTTTGTGGCACGATCTTCGGCGAGAAATCAGGGGAAGATAACCTTCCGTTGATTCGGACTTATCCTCTAACATTCTTCGGGTGCAGCTCTACGGACTCGCTAGCTTGGACTCAACCACGGTTACATTTCACGGACTGTTACCTAACGGACCCTCGCTGAATCGGAGTGAACTATATATATATATATGGGAGATCATTAAATTTCTACGAATCTAAAAAAGCCAAGACCAATATTTATTCAAAATTCCCAAATAAGGTTTGCTAAATTGCAATTGATTTCATAAGGTTTAGGATCCCAATAGACGCAGCCAAGGAGTCTTCTAGTTTAGTGGGTTATTTCTGCTGATACGCTATTATTATGCGCTGTTTAAATTTTGACTTCTGTCTTTTTAATTTGTGCAAAAATAGCCTAATTCTTCAAGTTTTGGCAGATACATTTGCACCTTATCTTCTTGTACTACAAAATGCACTGCAATATGTCATAACTGACATATAAAGGTGGCAACCGGTTGCAATCGGAACCGGACCGGTAACCTGCTAGGGAACCGGCCGGTTTCCGGTTAAAAACCGGAACCGCTTAATCGGTTCCGGTTTATCGGTTTGAAATCCCAAACCGGAACCGGTCCGGTTCAAAGTGGTTAAAACCTTTTTTTTTTTGTATTATATATATATATTATAGTATTTATTAGTATATTGTAGGTATATTTACATATGTTATACAAGTTTATAATTAAAGTTTAAATATTTACTGACTAACAGGCTAACAACAAGTCAGCAATACAGAATAGTGCTTTCCGCATACATATACATGTATAACTTATATATACTTATATATATGTATAACTTAATATATATACTATATATACTTATATATATGTACTATATACTATATATACTATATATACTTATATATATGTATAACTTAATATATATACTATATATGTATATAAGTATATCTTATATACTATATATATGTATAACTTAATATATATACTATATATATTATATATACTTATATACTATATATATGTATAACTTAATATATATACTATATATGTATATAAGTATACTTATATATATACTATATATACTTATATACTATATTACTTATATATATGTACTATATACTATATATACTTATATATATGTATATATACTTATATACTATATATACTTAATATATATACTATATATACTATATATACTTATATACTATATATACTTATATATATGTATAACTTAATATATATACTATATATACTTATATATATGTATAACTATAAGTACTATATATACTTTATATACTATATATACTTTATATACTTATATACTATATATATACTTATATATATGTATATATATATATATATATATATATATATATATATATATATATATATATATACTCTTTTTTTTTTTTTAATTTCATCGGTTAAACCGGTTTAACCGGTTCCAGTTTCAAAAATATTGGAACCGGACCGGTAATTTTTAAATGGTTAACCGGAACCGATTCTACCTGTTCCGGTTCCGGTTCCGGTTTAACCGGTCCGGTTACCGGTTTTAACCGGTTAAACCGAACCGGTTAACAGGTTTACTGACATAACCCGCACACACAACTCGCGTGTCATATCATAAATTTATACAGACAACTCACGTGCTCATAATAACATCTAGCTGTGAGTTCATGTATACATGCAATTATCAAGCATACGAACAGTGCATGACTAACAGCTATACATGTAATTCGACATGCACATAATCCAAAATGTTAAACTAGCCTGAATAATGATTCCTATAATGTTGTTCCAGTATGATACGCTGCTCAAAGTAGTCACGGCATAAGAAAAAAATACATAAAGCATGTATGTCAACAACAATAAACAGTCTATATTCCGTATAGCATTTATAACTCTGCATATATACTCATCACCTCCTATATATGTTATCCCCAAATACGTAGTATATGTGAAACGGTATTAATTTGAAAAAAAAAAAAAACTCTCATTTTCTTTTCTCGTCCAAATCCATCAAATGAGCGTGACCTATTCAAACATATACTAACGAGGTTAGACAATGTTGAATGAATGTACATAATTCAGAGGTGGCCCAAAGTCAAAATCACCTCAAAACTCAAACCCAAAACTAGTTGTCAAACTCTCTCTCGTCGGCTCCTAACCACACGAGTCCAAATGTATGCGTGGATTATCATTTGGAGTCCATTTGAATACCAAAACTCAATTTTGGTGGTTCTAGGTATAGTGTCTCAAAATTCTCGACTTCCATCTTTGATTTCATGTTCAAATAACAAATTCAAAGTTAGAGTAATGAAATAATCATATATTCAATTTAGCATACTTCAGCTTGTGGATGACGATCTAGGTCAAAATCCTTCAAATTGAGCTCTCGTGTCTCCAAAATGATAAAGAATGAAATAAAATCACATAACTCTATATTTATAGTTTCTGAAGCTGTTATAGTGCTAGGCGCACTCTAGTCCGCAGCTAAGGCCGCAATTGGCTAGTTGCAATGCGACCGTACTCAGGAAGTGCCCCCGCCATTGCCTCAACACTCCAACCATTGCCCCTGTCACTGCCTCAGCGTTCGTTGAACCTGAACGAAGTATAAATACTTAAGACGAGGGGTAGGGATGCTACTAGAATTCCTCAAACTTCCTAGTTGCATGCAATGGTACGGTGTCGAAATGACTCGAGACTCCTGGGGTTTGATTCAACCATACCTGCTAGTTTTAAAAAACATCATATAAACTTACAACAAGTTTCAAATCAATGAACGGGGTGCTAGAACTCAAAACGATAGGTTTGGGTCGTTACATTTGGTGCATGTCGGGTGTATATAGTATGTCTTATCTATCACAACATACATATAGTGACATATACACGACATACAAATACATACAACGACATTACAAATGTGTATATCACTTTTAAAATAATTTTCAACACCAGATAACTGATCAAATTTATTGATATACGAGATCGCTCAGATCAAATCCTATGAATTGAATATGAGATTCAAATAGCATCATCGTGGGAAAAATAAAAGTGTATATTACTGTTGTATAATGTGTGTATCTCACGTGTATGTCTTGTTTTATTTTGCATGTCAACGTATATCACTGCATGTAAAGTGTATACATTGACATATGCATGACATACAGTGATATATAATTATATACGACCTATACATGGAGAGAAGAAGTTGTGGAAGTCATGAGAGAGAACTTCGGAAAAAACACTCTGGTGAAGAAAAAAGCAACTGAGATAGTCACCGGTGGGATAAGGATAACGAAGAAAAAATGGGGGAAAAAACAAAAAGACCTTTTGGAATGAAGCACGGTGATTTTTCAGCGGAGCAGTAGCAGTCGGTAAGGATATTATGAAATTAACCCTTTTACAATTGTTGTTTAATACACTAAGCTCCTATTATGTGTACGACAACTGGACTAATTTTTAGGTCTTTTGTTCAATCTTATCTTATATTTCTTCACGGAAGTAGTCTTATTTAAGTAAATGTTGTTTTCACATAGCTGGAGCTCGTGACTTTCTAGTCACAACGGAAAACTACTATACTTTAGAAATCCTTCAATTTAGTACTCCCTCCATTTTAATTCGTTTGAAATCATTTCCTTATCAGTTAGTAAAAACAAAAAATGAAACATTTTTATTTATATTTACCATTTTATCCTTAATGAGAAGTTTTTATACCCATACTGATGTTATAATATGTTTAAAACCACACGTTTTAAGAATCTTAAGTTATAGAGATCTTCATTTCGTTTTTAAACTTCGTGTTGAATCAAACTATAATACGAAAATAACAACAAGAAGAGGTGGTTCTATCATAAAAAGAAAATTTCTGCCTCAACACATAAAACAAAAATCATCTAAAATGAGAAAATTAAGCTAGCTAGCTAGGTTTTTCTGGTGAAGACTTTTAAGAAATTCCACACACAGATCTTAAAATTTTACAAATTAGATAGAGTTTTGTCACAAAGACTGAAGTATGTGTCAAATGGATGAACAGTCAAACTTTTGGCTAAAAAATAAGTAAAAGTCAATCGATTTTATAAAAAATATTGACTACCCATATTACTTTACTTTAGTATTAGTAATATATAGAAGCATGGGTTTTGCACCCATCCCTTCGTCGTCCGTTTTGCCCTTAAAAACAAAATTGTGGGCCCAAACTAAATATTAAACAACAACCAAAAAATATTATGGCCCCATATATATTAAACAACAACTAAAATAAAAAAATAAAAAATTGTTGGCCCCATATATATTAAATAACAATTAAAAAATGCACAATAAAAAAAGTGCACTCCATATTAAAAAATCAAACAATATTCATGTAATTTCTAAAGTATCTCATTAGGTCAATAATGATTGATTCATTGCCACGTGCGTATCAATCCATTAGTGGGAGCAAATGAAATTGTTTTTCTTCAAAAGATTAAGTAGTCAAACCATACAATTTTCTTTCTTTTTTTATATTAGCCTGAGATCTAATCTAGATATTAAACTGTTGTATCTGCTATTCCGCCATGTCATTTATTTGTTATGTTTACTAAAATAAATATACTTAAAATATTTATATTTTAAAATGAGATAGAATTTAATTACTTTTTATTTTTATTCTTACTCTAATAAATGTGAAAATACATTAATGTCGTAAAAAATATATCAAATGGAGATCAAATAATGAATAAGGTACGAAAGACAACATGACAAGTAAAATGAGCTAAACCAAGAATATTTATCAAAAATTAAAAAATAGTATTCTTCATTTAAATAGAAAATCAATTTCTAATTTGTTTCGTTTTAAACATGTAAAATTAATTTAATAATTTGAATTAGAATTATCCAAATCAAAATTTGATAAAAAAAAACTATTTTACACCTTTAAATTAATCGAATTAAAATTGAAAGTAGCAACTAATGCTTAAATATTGCTATTGTTTTATCTCAAAAAGAGGAAAATAGTTTCCTTTTAAACAAGTCTTCTCTTTTAAAAAATATTAATACATTTGCCGATTTTGTATTCGTAGCAAACATTAATATAATAAAATTTTAGATACAGAGCACAAACTACAATGTTATATTAATCGTGTTTTGAACATAATATATATATACAAATACAAAGATGCATTATAATCTAAAGTGTTAGGCCCGTGCGCAGCACGGGCATAGGCCGTCTAGTACTACTATTAAGAAGCATGGGTTTGCACCCAGCTTCGTCGTCCGTTTTCCATAAAAAAATAAAAAAAATAAAAAAAAGGTGTGGGCCCATCTAAACATTAGCCAATATTTAAAAAAAAGTGTGGTCTCCATATTAAACACCAACCAACCAATATTAAAAAAAAAAGTAAAAAAAGTGAAACCCATCATCTCCAAACTCACGGGAAAAAAAAGTGGATCCCATATCTACTATTAAGAAGCATGGGTTTGCACCAAGCTTCGTCGTCCGTTTTCCATTAAAAAAAAGGTGTAGGCCCAAATAAACATTAGCCAATATTTTACTGTTATTAAGAAGCATGGGTTTGCACCCAACTTCGTCGTCCGTTTTCCATAAAAAAAAGTGTGGGTCCAACTAAACATTAGCCAATATTTTAAAAAAAATGTGATCCCCATATTAAACACCAACCAACCAATATTAAAAAAAAAAAAAGTGAAACCCACCATCTCCAAACTCACGGGAAAAAAAAGTGGATCCCATATCTACTATTAAGAAGCATGGGTTTGCACCCAGCTTCGTCGTCCGTTTTCCATTAAAAAAAAGGTGTGGGCCCAACTAAACATTAGCCAATATTTTTTAAAAAAAGTGTGGTCCCCATATTAAACACCAATCAACAATTTTTTTAAAAAAAGTGAAACCCACCATCTCCAAACTCACGGGAATAAAAAGTGGATCCCATATTAACAAAATCAAGCAATATAAAAAAAATCTCATATTAAAAAAAAAATAACGTCAAAAAAAAATGTGCAGACTTTGTATTCGTAATAAACACTAATATAATAAAGTTTTAAATACGGGGCACAAACTATAATGTTATATTAATCGTGTTTTGAACATAGTATCCCATATTGACAAAATCAAGCAATATAAAAAAAAAAAAAAAAAAAAAGTGAATCCCATATTAAAAAAACAAACAACGTCAAAAAAAAAAAAAAGCGGAGACTTTGTATTCGTAACAAACACTAATATAATAAAGGGTGAGCCCATACTAAACAATACCAAGCACTATAAAAAAAAAAGTGTGGTCCCCATATTAAACACCAACCAACCAATATTAAAAAAAAAGTAAAAAAAAGTGGAACCTATCATCGCCAAACTCACGGGGAAAAAAAAATTGAACCCCATATTAACAAAATCACTGTATGGAAGAGTGAGTTTTGGACAATGGATCGCCGTTCGTTAAGCATTAAAAAAAAGTAAAAAAAAGTGGAACCTATCATCGCCAAACTCACGGGGAAAAAAAAATTGAACCCCATATTAACAAAATCACTGTATGGAAGAGTGAGTTTTGGACAATGGATCGCCGTTCGTTAAGCATTAAAAAAAAGTGTGGTCCCCATATTAAACACCAACCAACCAATATTAAAAAAAAAAGAGTTAAAAAGTGGAACCCACCATCTTTAAACTCACGGGGAAAAAAATGGACCTCATATTAACAAAACCAAGCAATATAAACAAAAAAGTGAATCCCATATTAAAAAAACAAACAATGTAAAAAAAAATGTGCAGACTTTGTATTCGTAGCAAATACTAATATAATAAAGTTTTAGATACGGAGCACAAACTACAATGTTATATTAATCGCGTTTTGAACATAGTATCTCATATTGACAAAATCAAGCAATGTAAAAAAAAAAAAGTGAACCCTTTATTAAAAAAAAAATGTCAAAAAAAATGCAAACCTTTTATTCGTAGTAAACACTAATATAATAAAGTTTTAGATACGGAGTACAAACTATAATGTTATATTAATCGTGTTTTGAACATAGTATATATGTATAAAAATAGTGCAAATTATTAGTGTCCAAAAAAAAATGCACCCCATATTAAAAAATCAAACAATATTTATGTAATTTCTAAAGTATCTCATTAAATCAATAGTGAAGGATTCATTGCCACGTGTGTATTAATCCATTAGTGGGAGCAAATGAAATTGCTTTTCTTCAAAAGGTTAAGTAGTCAAACTATACAATTTTCTTTCTTTTTTTATATTAGCCTGAGATCTAATCTAGATATTAAACTGTTGTATTTGCTATTTTGCCATCAATTTATTTGTTATGTTTACTAAAATAAATATACTTAAAATATTTATATTTTAAAATAAGATAGAACTTAATTACTTTTTTATTTTTATTCTTACTCTAATAACTATGAAAAGAGATTAATTTCGTAAAAAAAATATATCAAATTGAGATCAAATAATGAATAAGGTAAATTAGTCAAATTATAATTCTAATCGACGTTTTCTTAAAAACCATGCAAAAGACAACATGACAAGTAAAATGAGATAAACCGATAATATTTACCAAAAATTAAAAAATAGTATTTCTTCATTTAAATAGAAAATCAATTTCTACTTTGTTTCGTTTTAAACATGTAAAATTAATTTAATAATTTTAATTAGAATTATCCAAATCAAAATTTGGTAAAAAAATAATAAGTATTTTACACCTTTAAATTAATCGAATTAAAATTGAAAGTATCAACTCATGCTTAAATATTGCTATTGTTTTATCTCAAAGAGAGGAAAATACAAGTCTTCTCTTTAAAAAATATTAATAAATTTGCTGATTTTGTATTCGTAGCAAGCATTAATATAATGAAGTTTTAGATACGGAGCACAAACTATAATGTTATATTAATAGTGTTATATATATATATATATATATATATATATATATATATATATATATATATAATCACTATTAAAAGACAACGATATACACATAAATGCACTATAATCTAAAGTGTTGGGCCCGTGAGCAGCACAGGCATGGACCGTCTAGTTTTAAAAGACATTAATGAGCAAACACTTATATAAAAAACATTGACTACCCATAGTTTAAAAGACATTAATGAGCAAACACTTAAATAACAAAAGAAGTTTCTTGTCAGCAAAGCAAAGCAAGTTGCCTAGTTTGGCGTTTGCGTTCGCAGTGACGACTTATCTTGTACCGCAAAAAGGTGTACTCCTAAAACAATATGTACAAGTCAGTAAGCAGGAGTAGTTTGAAGTGATTATTTTTTTATTTTATTTTGGTATAATAATTGGTATTTAATGTTCATTAGTACAACCAATTTAAATTCAGCCGCCTAGAATCTATTAAAGAGAAAATGCCCCCTACAAGAATTTTCTCATTCCCAAAATTTGAACACGAAACATGTCGTTAGAAATTTCTTTAATTTATACATGAAATCTCTAAAGTAACATAACTTTTGAGAGAATCTCTGGGTGATGAGTCAAAATACAGTTAGCTAAGCTAAGTGCTTACGTATGTCTTTAAGGTCTTGGACATACATGAATCAATTTAATAATCATCTGTCCTTTCAACCACTCCCTCATTTACTTGGTTGCTAAGACACTTCATTGATTTGTTCCTTCTATAAAAGAAGAACATAATTCAAGAAAGAACCATCCACCAATGAAATTTTCTTTAACAGAGTAAAGTAGCAAATAAAATAACCAAAGTTGTGATATGGCACAAGTGAAGTTACTAGGCTTTTGGTATAGCGCATTTACTCACAGAGTTGAGTGGGCTCTAAAGATTAAGGGGGTGGAATATGAATATCTAGAAGAAGATCGAGATAACAAGAGCTTTCTACTTCTTCAATCCAATCCAGTTCACTAGAAAACCCCAGTGCTCATTCACAATGGCAAGCCAATTGCCGAGTCTAAGTTAATTGTTGAATACATTGATGAGACATTTGAAGGCCCTTCCATCTTGCCTAAAGACCCTTATGATCGAGCTTTAGCTCGCTTCTGGACTAAGTTCCTCGATGATAAGGTAAAAAATCTTCTTCATGCTATTTATTCCTATCTGTATAATTTAGTCATGTTAGAACATTTACTTTAGGTAGAAAATATAGAGAGCTTGTCACTTTCTGAGTACTGTTTTACAGGTGACACCAATGGTGCATACTTTCCTTCGCAAAGGAGAGGAGCAACAGAAAAGTAAAGAGGAAGTATGTGAGATGCTGAAAGTTCTTGATGATGAGCTCAAGGATAAGAAGTTCTTTGTGGGTGATAAATTCGGGTTAGCTGATATGGCTGCAAATTTTGTGGGATTTTGGCTAGGAGTTTTGGAAGAAGGCTCTGGAGTTGTATTAGTGACAAGTGAAAATTTTCCAAATTTCTGTGCTTGGAGAGATGAGTATATTAACTGCACCCAAGTCAAGAAATATCTACCTCCAAGAGATGAGTTGGTTGCATTTTTCCAAGCTCATGCTCCAGCTGCGGCTTCTGCTTCTGCTAAAAAATGAACAGATCCTCATTCATCGTATGAAGTTTCGGATTATATATGTTGAGTAGATTCAATTATGGATACATATTATGCAAAAGAAAAGAAACTAAAATATACGGAGTATATGGTTTTATAAGGTTAACATTGTTCAGAAGTCAGAACTAATGACTAGATTCTGCTTTCTCTTCATAATAAAACTCTTGTTGGAAAAAGTTATGATAACCAGCTTGTCACATACCAGGAAGTGTGTCGTGTTACTGTTTTAATTTAAGTTGATCAGTAATTGTACAATAATTAATCATATTAATTCCCTCCTCGTATTAATAAAAAAAGAACTAGAAAAACAAGTTACATAATTTGATGAAATAGTGGGTGACATAAGCACATAAGCCACCTTATTATTCTGGAGATTAAATTTTTCCACCGTCTATCACTCATATGTACAAGCCTTTATAATCACTCATATTTAGTACTTTCATTTGTTTCATTTTACTTGGCCCTCATTAACTTGACACTTCCCATAAAAAATTATTTATTAGGAATTTATTTTATTAAATAATTAGAAAATTTGCACGCGCTTCTGATGGTCATTAAGGAAAATAGTGACCTCTAATTGATAGATGAATCCCCTATAATTCAATAGACAATTGATTGTAACAATAGATCATTGATTGTAGCTTGAATAAGTAGAATAATAGATAAAAGGGCCGGAAGGGGTGTAAGTGAAAAGTTCAGCTTATTCAGGAGAAATAAAAAAAATATTTTTGCTAATATAGCAGTAAGCAGTGGTTACATATATACTCCAAATACGACCTTAGTGTTCGAAATCAATCTCATTCTCTTCCTAGTCCGATACAACAGATCAATTCTCCAAAGCTAATGAAAACAACGTGAATAATTCAAGTCAAAATAATCTAAAATTGATGAAGAATAATTGATGGACTTGGATTTAATTTTGGAAGCTAAGCTTAGAGAATAGATTAATAGTCAAAATGACAGTGCAAAATGGAAACAAATATTCATGCATGTTGTTGGACGAAGTTCTACTTCTCTGATAATGTAAGCCTTTTGAATTTTTGTACGTTCAGGTTTCCTAGTCATGTTGCTCTTTACTTGGTAAAAATTGCTGGGAGAATCATCTAAGACGATTATCTTCTTCCTGAAGAATACAAAGTTGAAATAGAAAATGCAACTATCCGTAATAGACGCAGTAGTTCATCTATTGATAAAAGTTGACTATTTGACTTTTTGCTACCCCAAGATGCCAATGAATAAACACAGCTCAGTTAAAAAAAAAATATTACATAGGAGATAGGGGAAGGAAATCACAACGTGGGGATTTGAACGCTCACCAATAAGGTGAAAGTTCAGGTAGCCAACCAACTGAGCTAATAGTTAAAGTCAATATTGAAAAAGAAATACTTCCTTGGCATCAATAAAGATTTCGCATAAAAGCTTGTATAAGAGAGAGGAAATATTGAGGCCAGGATTTCTGTTGGAATTTGGTGGCATGTGAAGTAGTCGAATAAGGTGTTATAAGTATGTGGGAATTAGGATTTTGCCATGTAATGGACCGTTCAAGGGAAAAGATTTAAGCTGGCCGTGCTATATTTATTGAGAATTAGATGTATTCATTCTTGAACAATCCAAGAAATATAAAAATAGGTAAGATTTCTAGTGCATTTGTTGTTGACAATAATGGAGGAATTCTAATTTCTAAAGGTGATATATACATTTAAAAAATTTGATTAAAACGGTAAACGAAATTGTGGATATTAAAGAAAAATCAGGTAAAGAAAGTTCAAGTTAATTAATAATAAAAAAAAATAAAAAGTGTCATCCTACATTATACGCATTAATAGAATAGATTCAAATGCCAAGTTGATCGTATACATAGAGAGAAATTGAAAGAAATCTTCTGATTAAGAGTGTTCATTATTTTTACTATTAGATTGATCTGTCCCTTTGACAATGTTTGCAAAATAATAATTAAAAAAAAAAGGTCCATTAGAAAGTAGGGATATGACAAATTGAGATGATAATACGCACTTACTAAACAGAAGAAAAATTACAAATAATATGTAAAGAACGGGGAATGACACTCATAGTATACGAACGTACAAATACAAACACAAATAATTAATTTATCATTACAACTGATGCAGTGCATATACTCTTTCTTATTCATGAATTTCACCTTCATATACTTATAAAGTGAGTTTATTTCTCTACAATGTTTTTGAATTCAACTAATGAAGAAGCATAAAACATGAGTCCGGAGCCAAAATGGGTTATTGTTGCACCCATTAGACAAAAATGGTATGCCTTTTTTTTTTTTTGGACCAAAATGGGCAGTTCGTGATCCATGCAACGAAATAGGTGTTTTTTTTTTATTTCGTGAATTAAATGAAGAAATTATTTTTTTTTCTTTGCATTTCGTGAATCAATTCACGAAATACCTTTTTTTTTTTTATTTCCTGAATAAAAAAGAAAGTGATTTGTATTTTTTTTTTTTTGCATTTCATGACACAAATCACGAAATAGTTTTTTTTTTTTTTTTTTTTGCAATTCGTGAAATAAATGAAAGAAACATTTTTTTTTTGGCATTTCGTTGCATGATTCACGAAATAGCCTTTTTTTTTCATTTCGTTGCCCAATTCACGAAATAGCCTTTTTTTTTCATTTCGTGACACAATTCACGAAATAGCCTTTTTTTTAATTTCGTGAATATTAATTAACTTAACTGTTTTTTTTTAGCATTTCGTGAAATAGTCAACGAAATGGGTGTTTTTTTTTTTTTGTATTTCTTGAATAAAAAAAGAAATAGGAAATTATAATTTTTTTTTTGCATTTCGTGTATTAAAAAACGAAATAGGATAAATTTAAATTAGAAAAAAAAAAAAAAAATATATATATATATATATATATATATATATATATATATATATATATTGTTTTTGCATTTTGTGTATTAATGAATGAAATAGGTTTTTTTTTAATTTTTTTTTTTTTTGCATTTCGTAATCTAATGAAAGAAATTGGTTTTTTTTTTTGTATTTCGTGAATAAAAAAACGAAATAGGAAATTATATATATATATATATATTATTTCATTCATATACCAATGAAATAGGATGAATATATATATATTTTTTGTATTTCATTTATATAAAAACGAAATAGGAAAATAATTTATTTTTTTTCGTTTATATACCAACGAAATGTTTTGTTCCATATAACGAAACCCCCCCCCCCCCCCCCCCCTTTTTTTTTTTACCGTTTTTCTGCTCTCCATATCGCTATGGTTTTAATTTATTTATTTTTTCATTTCTGTTGGTTCAATCAGTTTCAGACGAGCATTGAATACTTGTCAAAATAATATCTTTTACATTTCGTGACTTAATTTGCAAAATTTTTTACTTTTCTTCATTTATAAATATTGTCCTATCTTTACTTATGGAATATCCTTAGTCTTTCAATTTTCTTTTATCCATCTCATATCTTTCATCTATTGTTTTCTCTTATCTGTTTCATATCCTTCAACTTTTATTTTTTCTCTCATAGATTTCATAAAAGATGACGGAAACTCATGTTAAAGTGTATTTATTTTGGGGTGGTGAAGTTGTGTATGAAGCTGGTTCGGTTAGATACAACCGTGGTCCTGAAATAGGGCAAAGGTTTCCAATTTCCCTAAAATATGATTGTCTGCAACGCGTCTTAAGGAGTAAAATGTTCGTAAATGATCCTGAACTATCGGTGGTTATAACCGGACGATGTCCAAGTTCATTTACAGCCGATGGTTCACCAATTTATGGTGAGATGCCAATTACGGACGATGAATCTTTATTGTTATTTCTTCGTTGTCCTGAGATTTTTAAAAATCACATATGCATAGCGGCGCTTGACATGTATGCTACAGTTCAACGCTCTATCCAGGTTGAAGTACCGACCGACAATGAGTTCGATTTTGGAGGTAGTACCTATCTCCCAAGTTTGAATATTGGTTTTTCAAGGGGTGTAGTTCAACAACAAACAATTGTAGGATTTGGTAGTCAGTCAAATGATACAACTAATTATGGTACACAGTATGATGGTATGGCTTCAACGCATGATCATAACTGATTGGAGTGGACAGAATCGTGAGACGGGTGGACCAAATAATGCTACTACGCAGTTGCATAATTTGAATTGTAATGTACGACACCCTTCACATCCTGGTCCAAGTGAATTGGACAGTGATAGGTAAATATAATCATATTTTATTCACTTTATTCATGGATTGTATAATTGTATTTGACTCGTAAATTCTATGAATTTTTCTTATTTATAGGCATAACGATTTTGAAGATAACCCTACGTTGACTCAACTCACACAAATTGTGAGCAATAACGATTTAGCTAATGATATAATAAATGAGTCGGATAGCGATAGTCCATTAGATCATGAAGGGACGGACGATGATCAATCGTCTGCTGACGGTGACGATTCTGATGAAGATGTTGCGGCCCCCAGTAATGTTAGTGATAATTATCATTCAAATGTGATCCCATATTTGGATAATACAGAAGAAGTAGAACCGAAAGATTTTGCATACATGAGAGATAACGGGTCTGTTCGGGCTGCACTTTGGAATTCTAGTAATCCTAAAGTTATCAAATCAGGTTAGTTTCGTGCGACTAATTTTTGTAATAATATATTATTTTTGAATTTTGTGATTTTAATTGGTGTAATTAGGAGTTGATATTTTTTCTTGGACATGCAAATAGGTATGTTATTTCACAGCAAGAAGCAAATGAAAGGTGCAGTGAGGCTCTATAATATAGCTCACAAAAAAGAATATAAAACAGATCAAGCCAAAGGTACATTTTGGAAGGTTATTTGCAAGCGGCATGAGGAAGGTTGTAGTTGGATGATCCGTTTTTCGTTGATCGGAAGTGGTATGTGGAAGCAGGAAAAATGATTGAGCCACATAATTGTGATACGGATGATTATACAGAGGATCATTTCAATTTGAATAGCAACATGATTGCTACTTCGTTGATACCATATGTTATGATCAATGCACAAATCAGTATTAAGTTTGTTCAGGAAACTATAAAAGGTATCCATCACTATACTCCTAGTTATAGAAAAGCGCAAAAAAGGCGTAAAAACGCTTTTGAGATGGTGTATGGTGATTTCGAAGGTTCTTTTAGGGCATTGCCTCGATACATGGCTGCCCTAGAACATTTCAATTCGGGCACTATTGTTGAGTGGACACACGAGTCAACTACAATGCAAGGCGAACACATCTTCAAGTATCTTTTCTGGGCCTCTAAACCAAGTATCGATGGATTCAAAAGTTGCAGGCCGGTCATCTCAATAGATGGCACCCATGTCTATGGTAAGTATGAGATGATATTGTTGATTGCTGTTGGCATTGATGCAAACGGAAATATTTTTCCACTTGCATATGCTATAGTAGCACGTGAGAGCTATGAGTCATGGACTTGGTTTCTTAGTTTATTATGGAGACATGTTGTTTGTTATAGAAAAGGCATTGGACTAATTTCTTACCGTCACCAAGGGATCTTGCAATGTGTAATGACACATGAATGGTTACAGCCACCCACCACACATCATAGATTTTGTGTTCGACATTTAAAAAGCAACTTTAACAAAAAGTTTCTTAACTCTGATCTTGAGAAGCTAATGTGGTTGGCTGCTACAGAGCACCAGAAGAAGAAATACCAAATGAGGATGCAACAAATCAAAACTTTGTCACCTGCAGCGCATATGTGGTTAAGCGAGCTTCCGAAGGAAAAATGGACATTGTATAAGGACGGTGGTTATAGGTCCGGGGGGATATGATGACAAATGTCTCTGAGTCTTACAACGGTTTATTGAAGAAAGCCCGTGGATTGCCTGTTACTGCCATGGTTCGCTTGACTTTTAAAAATCTTGTTCATCATTTTGTTAAAAGAAGCGCCCTTGCTGCTCTGCTAATGGTAAATAAGAAGACTTGGTCGCCCAGTGTTGATAAGAAGTTCCATGAATATTGGGATAGGGCCGCTATGCACACTGATATAATGAACTATAACATTGTGACTGGGGTCTTCGAGATTCTGACATTTGCACACGAAGGTAAGGGTGGAAATGTCCATAAAGTCTCTGACAATGGAAAAAAATGTTCGTGTGGGAAATGGAAAAACTACCACATGCCATGTTCCCATGCAATTAAATTCTGTCGGATCCGTAAAATTCAGCCTAAAGACTATGTTAGCAAGTACTACAGTTGTAGGTATTACAAGCAAACATACAGTGGAAAGTATTCTCCCTTGGGTGATGAGGCATATTGGCCTGCAAGTCCCTTCTGTTTAATTGCAAACACTGCATACGAGCGAACTTCTGGAGCCCAGAGAACAACTAGAAGGAGCGAACTTCTGGAGCCCAGTAAATTCGTATGTGGGTCATGCGGACTGGATGGGTGATGTGGGGTGGGTAAATGCGTAGGTGGATGATTTTCAGCAGTCATAGATGGGCCGACATTACAACAGAATGCATGAGCCGGGTCTGGGTGTGGCTCTTGATCGTCAACTTGATCGTCATCAATAAGCTGGTGCGCTACCTGACCTCGACCCCGTTGGTTACCAGCACGACGTACATTTGCACGATCCCGACGACTAGTTGGAAACTTAGGCGGTGCCACATAAACTGCTGGTGGTTTATAATCGGGATCAAATGTCAACTTCGTCCCCATTGCAACAGCATTCAGAGACTCAGTCGACATGTTAATAAACCTTTGCATCAATGCATTCATACCCTGAGAATTTGAAGGCCACTCTAACGGACTTTCATGAACACTATAAGCCAAATGTCTAACTCCATGAATTCCACGAGCCTACAAAAATATATATAACAAACAGTGACGTAAGAAAGCCACTGATATTTGCATGTAAATCGGTTCCAAATCCTTTATATGATGATTTAGTTAGAAAATATAATTAAATTACTTTCATAATCATGGTCAATTTATTATTATACAGTCTTTTTGCTAAATAACGAAAGAGATAAAGTATAAAAATCGAAGCACCTAGGTTAAGATTTTCATGGTAAATTTGCCTGAATACTGGCATTGGATGAGTGTAGTAAGTCAAATTCTTAGACTATTTTTCAAGATATATTAATTAGTACTACCAGTAATTTTGTTTCTACTCAAATGTTAGAAAACTATATAGTACATCATTAACTGCCTATTTAACTTGACATGCACCAAAAGTTACGTACAAGTGCTTCGTGCCTCCTTGCGAGGTATTGGTATCCCCTATCCATGGTACGTTATGCATTTCCTATCAAGGTGCGGGAGTACCTCCGGTACCATTTCAAATATTCAGAATCCGGTCCGGGAGCTACAGTAGTATATGGAGCTTCAACTATTAGTTCCCGACGGCGTTCCCATAAATATTCAGCTTCCTCAAATATTTGCCCCATCTCCTGACTTACCTTAAATCGCTTGTCAAATGAAAAATGAAATGGTCTATGTGGGGGGATTGATCCCGGAACAGACTGCTCCTTACCAAATTGTCTGTTGACCCGACCCGCCATGTGCCACTCTCGGTAGATCCCACAAATGAGTGGCAACTGCACCATCCAAATGTCTTGACCACGTCGGCACCACTCCAGAAGTCCATCATTGATGGCCTCTATATAAGGCTCCCACACAAACTACGATAGCAAAAATATTATACAGTCATTTATAATTTATACTACAAATTATAAATTTTCTCATTACGACAAACATCCATTATGCATTTTCAGTTAAGTAAAGATTAGAACATTCAAGCAATTTACTTCCTTCTAAATACACAAAATTTCATCATTTCCAAACCATGCAAATGAAGAATAAAAAATACTCAATAGTAGAAAGCGTATCATGACCAAATCCTTGCTAGGAGCACTTTTTTTTTTTATTCAGTTCCAAAGCATAACAAGAACAGGCTAACTTGAAAATTCCATAATGAATTTTGATGGAAATAAAAACAAAATAAAATACTTTAGTAACCTTCTAGTCATTAAAACAAACCTAGACAAAATACTAATTATGCTAAAAGAAGAAATGGGATCTAAAAAATATCACAACAAGTAGCAAGTTGTAGCAAATTAGCTATAACAAATTAAAACAAAATTAACCTATTATCATAGTACGATTAAGCAAAAAATGAAAAAATCTATAAAAACTCTATTGTTGTTATATTTTTCACATTTCTTATCAAAAAAATTTAAAAGGAAAAATACCTGATCATTGGTTAGGTTGTCTAAAACATCCCTACAAACTACTAGCACAGCTCGTGCCTTGCTTTCACGAACTCCACAACGAGTCCACTTCTGCGCAAATACAATATCTTGTTCGTTTACTCTTGGGGGACGAAGTAATGGCTGCATCGGGATTATTCGCTCCCAAGCCCAAACCTGTATAAGTAAATTTAACTATATAAATATTTTTTGAATTAAATAAAATAACTCAAAAATACACATGAAAATTGTGTTGTTATGGTTGGGTTCCGATAATGCGTTAATATTATTGTGCAAGCTATTCGACAATATTATAATTTTTAATGATTTATTATACAAATTATAACACTAGGAAATCTAAAATATCATTTAAAAGATAGTAGAGAAGTTGATTATTTAAACGTGTATCAAGCAATACTTTTAAATTGTTAGCGTGACAACTCAAGGAAATATGGTTAGCTGACATTTAGAATTATACACAAATATTAATAATCCAGATTGCATTATATATAGTGGTACATTTCGTGTTTCTAATAAAGCTCGACTTTCGATTCCTAATTTCATTTTTCAAAATTTGGGTAATGGTGGTTATAAGAATGCTGCTTGATCTCTTATTTCTACCGAAGTAGAGCAATATATTATTGAAATTCACGTACCTGCAACAAAGCAATAAATCCACAAACATCACGGCTATTGGCCATTGAAGCACGGCATAAACAACTGTACAAGTATGATAATGCTGCTGCTCCCCAAGCATTCCCGCCTATTGCATCAAGGTCTATTATGTCAAGCAAAAAGTGTAAACTAAGCTTTGAACCACTATTATCAGGGAATATATTGCCACCAATCAACCAAAGCAGGTACAACCTGGCCCTCTTTTGTACCTCAGCCTCATCAGTGTGTTCATCAATAATATCATTATTGGCAATCAAGGTTCCCAAATGATTAGACAATTGTGTTATTACCAGCAAGCTATTACCTATAATTGCTTCTTCTCCGGGCAACCAACCAGTAAGGTCGTACATCAATTCCTGCCACCTTGATTTAGTTATATTTTTAACATTTCTCTGCACCAATGGGTGGCCATCCACGGGAATGCCATATAACACCTCGACATCCTGCAGTGTGATGGTACATTCGCCAGTCAGCATATGAAATGTATGCGTCTCTGGACGCCATCTCTCAATAAGTGCAGTGATGATTCCTTCATCATACTGCACATTACCTACTGCTAAAACTCCCCCAAATCCACACCTCTCAAAGTAATTAAGGATGCGATTATGTAAAGGGTATTGCCTCACGTGATTCCAGAATTCATGATCCGCACGACGTATAGTTAAACACGCGTTCTTTCTAGTCAATGTTCCAGCCCACACAGCCTGGGATCTATGCTCATGCTGGAGTATTAATAAATCATAGTTTTCTGGACCTGGATGTACAGTGACTTTGGGGCGATCCATATCTATAACATTGCAACATCAAGCCACTGCTATTAGAATAATGGACAACACATTACAGAATTGTTTACTATATATTCAATAGGAAAGTCAATAAAGGTCAAACTATAAGATATATTATCACGTGAGAAAAGAATTTTTTTTAATAAGAGTACAACTGTCAAAACATAATTGCAGTTCCCTATGTGGTGAACGAAATGTAATTAAACTTTTGGTTAAAGCTCATAATTAATTGCCATAATAGTATTCATATTACATATAACTACTTCTTTTCTATTTAAAACAAAGCATATGACTGGAGAGGGGATGCAAGGAAAATATATTTTTTTTAACGGATCGGAATAGTATTTCGTCAGTTATCCAACGAAATACCCATTTTGGTATTAAAAAAAAAGGACATGCTATTTTTGTCTATTAGCTTAAAAAACAACTCCAACTTCCTCACAGTTTCTTGATCTTATACTTTTAATTTGAAAATTAAAAATTCTTCATGCTTATCAACAAAAAATAATCTCCAACGACTAGTCACAATTTGAACATAGAAAATGACTCAACAAATGATACAAATATCTTTATGTTATATTTAACAATCTTACTTTCCTCACAATTTCTTCATCCTTTTTTTAACTGTTGTTCTATGAAAATGACTAACTAAAAGAACATTTTATAATATAAATTTATACCTTTTTAATCAGTAGCTTCAACGATTTTTTAAGTATTTTAATTGTAGTTCGTTGACCGATAAACTCTACTAACATTTTTTAAAAGTTTTTTTTAATTGAAGCAACGACTGAAATTACCAACTATTGATTAATTAAACTTGTAACTTTTGTTTTCTTTATTATAGTCTACTACACTAAGTATAACATATAAATAAATCAAAAAGATAAATGTGAACTAATTTATAATGACTAAATCAAAAAATATATGTAAAAACTTATAAAATTAATAAATTACCTCAATTTGAAGAAGATTATGGAGCAAAAGTTGAGGAATCCTTCTGATAGGATTAGTAGAAAAAAAAGAAAAGAATCAAGAACGGAAGAAGAAAAAGAATGGAGGTAGAGGAAGAACGGAAAATGGAGAATGGAGAATGGAGAAGGAAAAATGGAGAATGGAGAATGGAGAGGATAAGGTAAAATAATATAGGGTAAAAGTGGGGAGCAGAAAAAGGGAATATGAACGAAATAAAAAAAAAATCCTATTTCGTTGGAACATAAACGAAATGCAAAAAAAAAAAAAAAAAAAAAAAAAAAAAAAAAACCTATTTCGTTTTTATATAAACGAAATACCAAAAAAAAATTATATTTTCCTATTTCGCTTTTATATAAACGAAATATAAAAAAAAGATTATCCTATTTCGTTCATGTATCAACGAAATACAAAATATATATATATATATATATATATATATATATATATATATATATATATATATATTTTTTTTTTTTTTTTTTATTTTTTTTTTCCAATTTTGTTTTTATATGAATTGGAAAAAAAAAAAGGCTATTTCGTGAATTGCACAACGAAATACAAAAAAAAAAACAGTTTCTTTCATTAATTTCACGATTTGCAAAAAAAAAAAAACAAAAGGCTATTTCGTGAATTGGGCAACAAAATGCAAAAAAAAAAAAAACACCCATTTCGTTGACTATTTCACGAAATGCTAAAAAAAAAACAGTTAAGTTAATTAATATTCACGAAATTAAAAAAAAAAAGGCTATTTCGTGAATTGTGTCACGAAATGCAAAAAAAAAAAGGCTATTTCGTGAATTGGGCAACGAAATGAAAAAAAAAAATACAATTCACTTTCTTTTTTATTCAGGAAATAAAAAAAAAGGTATTTCGTGAATTGATTCACGAAATGCAAAGAAAAAAATAATAATAAATTAATTTCTTCATTTAATTCACGAAATAAAAAAAAATACCTATTTCGTTGCATGGATCACGAACTACCCATTTTGGTCAAAAAAAAAAAAGGCATACCATTTTTGTCTAATGGCTGCAAAAATAACCCATTTTGGCTCCGGACTCCATAAAACATAGACATTTTGTTCAATAAACTTGGAAATAATAATAATGTGATAATGGAAAACCCCAAGAATTAAATCAATTTCTAAAGAGATAAAAGCTGACCAGTTTTAACTGCAGCAAATTGATTCAAAGGAACTGATATGCTTGGAGCACACGACAGCGAGCCGTTGTCCAACGTTCTGATAGTGTCAAATTTTAATAATGACAATTTTACTTGTGTAGGTATGAAAATAAAACCAAATAAGGGAAGCAAAGATATCAAGGGAATCACTCCATAAATAAAGTCATCAATTATTTATGACAAATGCAATCAAGTCTTAACAAGGAAGAATTCAATCAAGCCATAATTGAATGTGATTGCGGCTTATAAGGGAAGAAGAGCTATCAAGGAGATTAGTACAAGATCACCTCATATTTATGCTAACTGCAATTATGAGGATTTACATCAAGCACAGCTGTCCAAGGAAGGATATTCTCACAGATTCCAATCAAGCTTAAAGCTCTCAAATCAAGCACGAGTCTAGGAGATTTTCCTTCCTTTGAAGGAACATGAATTGCAACTCAAAGCAGATTTACATGGAACGAAGAATCTGCTCCAATAGCTCTAACTTTATTCTTGGAATATAGGATCCTCAATATTCCTATTTCCAAGGATCAAATCTACCGGGTTGCTTCTTTGATTTTAAAAGCCAAAAACTACATCAAGCCACCAGCTATTTATACTTTTGTCTCATTCTCTCAAATTCTCTGCTTTACTTTTCATAAACATTGAGTGATCTATAGTGTAAACAAAAAGAAAGGAGAGATATAGTATAGTTTGTGAGGCATTGTATCAAAAGATTACGAGTGTTTTGAGTGTAGATGTTGGAGCTCCATTCAAAACATCTATTGTACCAAACCTTTCACAAAAGAGCACCCTTGCAACCCAAGGGAATTGGATTAGGATTCACATTGAATCTGAATCAGTATAAAATATTTGGTGTCATTTACCTTCTGCACTTTACTTTAGCATTCACTGAGTTAACAGTCGACTACTGGTCCTATATAGTCAACTAGCCAATCAAAAAAGTTACAATTCACGCCCCCTCATACACTTTCACGTCCTGCCTTCATTTTCCCGTGATGTACACTCTAGAGTAGTTTGTCGATGGGAAAAGGATCAAATTTACCCCTGTACATTGGAAAGAGGTTTATATTCACCCCTACTAACTTAGAGTCTGTTTGGATGGGCTTATGCCTATAAGCTGAAAGCAGCTTATAAGTAAAAATAAAATAAAATTGGGGTAGTCTAACTTATTTTTTTTGGCTTATAAGTTGTTTTCAGCTTATAAGCTGCTTTAGATAAGCTAAGTCAAATGGACCCAATTATTTTTTTAAGTTTATTTTAAGCACAAAATGACTTTAAGCTGGCCAGCCAAATACTCAAAAAAGCTAAAAACAACTTATAAGCAACTTATAAGTCAATCCAAACGAGCTCTTATACTAGTCACCCATATCCCAACCGTTAATAAAATATTCGTCCTTACCCTCCCCCCCCGGCCCCAAACGGACTGCCAACTGTGTCATTGACCTAAAATCCTAGGCACCTTTTCCATTAATTTACCATTGGATTAAATTGACCCGACTCCAAAATTAATTTCTCCAGCCTTGCTCATCTCCTTCCTCCTTTGACACACCATCTCCAAATCCCATAAACAACATTAGAAACAGAATCATTGAACCATTAAGAAACACAAAGAAAAAGATCACACGAGAAAGACAAAATCCAACTACTCCCATTTTTTGCCAGCCAAATCGGACAATGTCGGCAGCTCTGCTCCAGTGGCGGCACCGCCATCAAATGCCAACAGTGTCGGGAGGCCCAGCTCTATCTTTCCAGTTGTCTCGCATCCCGTCAGGACCCTTCCTAAATTGAGAATAGGAATCCTAAACCTTTTTTATTCTTCTCCTTATTTTCTTTTAGGTGCTGCTTTCATTTTTGAAAAACTTCCGAAAAATTAAATAAATTATCTATGGGATTATTTTTACAGAATTTACCAGTAATGACGGAGGAAGAGGAAAATGTTGAACGAGTAGCATGAGTGATGATGGTTGTGGGAAAAGATGGGTTCTGAACGGGACCCACAAAGGAACGGAAATGGATTTGGTGGCGCCTAAGAAATGGTAGGAGCCGAGCTGCGGCTGTTGACGGCAGCGAGCAGTCGCTTAAGTTTATCTTCATCATTGTTGTTATTGGAGGTGACGCCATTTTCCGATCAAGAAGATGAAATTGAGGTCTCAGTCTCCTCCGGTGGAGTGTCGTTTTGGTGGAGAAGGAGACGGTGGGTGGATCGGGTCAAAAAATTGGTGCGGGTCCGAGTCATATGTGGCATGGTGACTAGATGCCTAGGTGGCATCATTAATTGAGGTGTCAATGACCCAGTTGGCAGTCCGTTAGGGGTGGGGTAAGGGTGAATATTTTATTAACAGCAGGGACACTGGTGAATAGTATAAGTTATTAAGGGTAAATATAATTTTTTTTTTAAAGTATAAGGGTAAATTTAACCCTTTTCCGTTTGTTGATTTCTATAGCAAGGGGCTTTTTAGAACACCCTTTACGGAAGGTTGGGTGGGCGCGAATGGTTTCGTTTTGTTAGGGTAATTCGGTTTTTAAGTAGGATAATTAAAATTTAAGAAAGGTCAAAATTTGACAAAAAAGATAAATATAAATGCTGATTTTTTAGACATGCCACATCACCGGACCTACATCCTGCAATTATATATACATACATTCTTATTAATTATGCTTGGAAATCTAAGTTTGATTAGTGATAAGGATAACATTTGGAGAATATAATAAATCTTTCTTGATTAGTTAAAATGAACAAGTAAAATAATAATCTATTTTTAGTATAAGGCCAAGTAAAATGGAATGAAGGAAGTACAACTAAGTGGAGTGTACATGGACCGGGTTAGTTCGGATTTTTAAAGACCAAACCAATTGCATTTAGTTTTTAAATCTATAAACCAAACCAAATCAAACCAACAAAAGTCGGGTTTTCCCATTTCGGGCTTTCTCCTTTTTTTCATTAAAATCTTCATACAAAAACACATAAAGTGTACTTCAAATATTTCTATAGTTCTAGTAAGATACGACTATCTAATTAAGATATGTTTTTAAGAAATTTACACAAAATGTGAGATGAGAGATGACATTGTGCCAAAATATTCAACAAAAACAAGTAATGAAATTGCATATAATAAAATGATCATAATATAAAAGTACTAACTCATGCTATAATAAATACGATTAATTTATAAGGCATCTAGAAAATAATCATAATATAAAAGTACTAAGTCATGCTAAAATAAGTGCGGCTAATAAGTATTAATTACATGACTAAATATTAAAAAACAAAGTTATTGATTTTCACTTTCTACACCAATATAAAATTAAAGAATAGATATCCAACATTATTGTCATTCCTAGTGTTAGAATTGAATTTCTTTTGTTGGTATTAGTACTAATTTGATTTTTGTTAAGTTTTATTTGAGTTGCTAATATTTATGTTCCATAAAATTTATTGGACCATTCAAAATTCTAATTTCAAGCTTGAAATAATATATTAAAAGACAAAAAACTATGAAAAAGTTTAAGAAATATTTATAAATTACATTATAAATAAATATTTTTATGTATAATTTTTTTTTTTGAAATTTTATAAATGTAATGTCGGGTTGGTTTGATTCGGTTTGATTTTTTTTTTTTTGTTAAAACCAAATCAAACCAATAGTGGCCAGGTTTTCTTTTTAAAACCAAATCAAGTCAAACCAAAGCACTATTCAGGTATTTTTTCGGTTTGGTTCAAATTATCGTTTTGGTGCGGTCTGTCGGTTTTCTTTGTACACCCGTACAACTAAGTCTCCATAAAAATGAAGTTTGTATTCTTTTCTTGTTTGACTATGTATATACGAACAAAATTAAATTTTTACATGTCACGACTCAATTTCACTAAGTCGTGCGAGCACCTACCTTTTCCACCTTGATAGACGAACCCTTAACTCCATATACACAGTTAATAGGAAATAGCGGAAGAAGTAAAATAGCGAAAGCCTCACAAATATAATATAAGAAAGCGGAAGTAATAGAAATACACCCCCAGTAGTTGGTCTAGTCATACAAAAGTGTCTAACTAAATACTACAAGTCTGAATAATAAGTATACATCAATAGTCTCAAAATATGTCTTAGAACGGAAATAAAGGCATAGTAGATAGAGGAGTCTTCGGACAGCGAACGTCCACATGCTCACCCTGTAAGACTCGAATCAGCAAATCCTTAAAACAGTCAACCACGAGAAGTAGAAGTCGATCTCTCCTGATACTCTACATTCATAAAAGAATGTACTCTGCAATCATAAAAGAATGCAGCAAGTGCGGGTCAGTACAAACAACAAGTACTTGTAGGTATCATAAGCCGATTAAGTTTAGCTAACACATATCAAGTCAATAATAAAGTAAGATAAACAGGTAAATCAACAAGGTATAAGTCAAACACGAGCCAGAATCCAAGTACATGTCATCACCTATGTTTAGCATCTAAACCCAAATGTGCTAAGTTTCAAAATACTCAGTCAGAATCCGTATATCACAAGTACATCACAAAAATATCACAATAGAAGCCATAGTACTATGCAATGCAATAATGTATGAAATGTATATGCAATGCATATGTTGTGTACACATGTAATCCGATGATGGAACATCACATCTCGGTAGCACAACTCATGGGGGACCCACGAAGTCCAAGTACCTCATGGTTCGAGCAAAAACCTCAGTAACCGCTACCTCACGATTTCGGCAGCAACCTCGGCAATCGCTACGCACATCCTCGATTCCGGGACAACCACCGGACATCGGTCCTCACGTCACTCTCATCCAACTGAGCCCAACTTATAACAGTATTTCCTCAAGTATCATCAATGTGTCAACAATATATCATGAAGGATGAGAATGTGTGCAATGTATGAGTTCAATGTAAATAATCAAATCAATATCACAAGTACCACGCATGGGCACATCAACAATATTATGAAAAGGCTACACAATAAGCCATAATAGAACACTATCCTCGTATCAAACGTCAACAAGTAAGAAACTACAATATCATGGTCAAGATATATCAATAGTCTCAATATCTACTATGTCTACATGGAATCAAGCCAACAACAATAGAACAAGACAAGTCACATCATAACAGGGTGGCTAACCCCAATCACACAATAGGGCCCAATCTAAAACAATATCCACCCCAACTTCATACTCTAAGGTCTACATGCTTTCTCCGACAATATCGCCTAAATATATGCTTCGCTAAATGAAGTTCTACTAAAGGGTAAACCGTAACCTACCTGGAAGGCCGAATAACAAAGTCTCCAATAATCAAACCTTGGTCTTCCCTTTCCTTTGAGCCTCGAGATAATTAAAGTCTAAACATATCTAAATCACGCAATTTGAATCAAGAAGAACATCAATCAAACCCTACTTCTATTCATGACCTAATTTCGCAACCTATGAAATAGGGTTTATGAACTAGAAAGGTGAAACTAAGAATCTAAAGATCTCAACAAGAAATTAAAGTTGTAGATGATCAATTCCTATCAATATCAAGCTAGAAGAACTAACAATTTCCTCAAATTTGAATTCTAGGCAAAAACCCCCAAATTTAGGTATAAACCTTAACCTTAATTCACAAATTAAGCCGTGGAAATGGAAGACTCAAGTTACAATAGCTAATACCCATTAATATCAGGCCAACCCATACTAAATCCACCAAATAAACAAGGTTTTATCATCATAAGATCATGAGAGAAGAAAACCCACAAAACCCCTTTTTGTTCTTACCATTTAAGAGAAATCTAGGCATGGATTATTGATTAGAAAAAGCTAATGAATGATTTAGAGACAAGATTGATACCTTAGAGAAGAAATCAGTGGTAACCCTCCAAAATCACCTCCTTAAGCCTCAAGAACAAAATATGGGAAAAAGACTTAGTGTCTAAGGGTTTAACACATTAAAAAGCCTCTGACTCAGCCGTTACCGTTTCTGCAGTGTCGGGACTGCTACAACACTCCCGTTATGACGGTAACTCAGACCGTCACAGCGGTCCCTCAATAAATCATATCGTCGCTACAGCGGCCCTTCCGCCGCAACAGAGGCACCGCTATAGCGGTTCTGGTGCCGCCATAGCGGGCACCAGACACCAGGTCACATACTCAAATTTCATAACTTGCACCGGAAATTCGATTATTGCTCGGTAAGACCTGCTCAAATTCCATATACGCTACCCCCCCCCCCCCCTCTCTCACACACACACACACACATAAAGATGCGCTACGAACGCGCTCGTGATCTCAGAATCTCTATCGAGGGCCCTATTGACTGAGTGAACCCCCAAAACCTCCAAACTGGTAATCCAAACCAAGTCCCAAAATGCACTCGAGTGCATTGAGAATTGAACTGAATATGCACAAAAGTTCTAACAGAACATTCGGACCTCTCGAAATCGACGGATTTTCGAAAAAAGGTCCGTTTATCCAAAAGTCAACTTTGAGTCAACCATTTTCGCTTGTAAGCCAAATTTCCAAAACTTACCTAAATCAACTTCAATGACCTCGGGAAGCGTGCCAATGGTCCCCACGGGTAAAATATGAGCTAATAAAGCTCAGAAAAGGATCAAAAGGGTCGGAAACGCAAAAGGCCAAACGGGTCGTTACATTACAAATCTCAGAAAGACAAGAACAATATTTATTAAAATTTCCAAATAAGGTTTGCTAGATTGCAATTGATTTCAGAAGGTTCGATAATCCCTATGGACACAGTCCAGGTTCTCAGGAGTTTTCTAGTTAAGTCAATGATTTTCGCGGATATGCTATTTTTTATGCGCTATTTAAGTTTTGGAAAAGTGTCAAATATACCTCTGTACTATCGAAAAAGGTCCAACTATATCCCTCGTTAGACTTTGGGTCCAAATATACCCCTACCGTTATACTTTGGGAACAAATATCCCTCCACTGTTAAAGTTGACCAAAGTGGATATGTGGCATTGACATTTCGGTAAGGTGGATGCCACGTGGCATGCCACCTCAGACCCCCTTCATATCTTCACTACCACTGTCAACACACCCGTCAAACTATCTCCACCATATCCACCGGCGCTACCACCCATCTCTGCCCTACAATGACAATCGCCGCTGCTGTCATTAACCCATCCAATGCTCGTTTGGGATGCATCGGATGGAGATTTCAAACAACAGATATAACGCACGATGAGGGTTAATGATGGGAATTAGGGCGTACATTTTGGACGAAGAGAAGATTAGCGACGACAATTGTACTGACGACTGCTCCTAGCATAGTTGGCGGCCCAGTTAGCAAACTCCATTTTCTTTATATCATCTCTGATTATTTACCTGCTTCCTCTTTCGCTTCTGTTTTTCGTTTTTCTTCGTCTCTCCCAATGTTTGTTTCCGAAAGTCGAGAACTTTTGTTCCTGGACTTTCCAGGCCCAAAAGAGCATTCCAGTTTATTGAATTTTTGCTCATTCAACTTTTATTCATTTCTAAAGATGGGATCTTTAATTTTGTTCAGTTTTTGGGTTAAGTTCTACGAAACAGTTATGTGGAGTAAAGAATTTTGCAAATTGGATGAGTTAACGATGGCGGCGGCGGTTGTTATTGCATGGCAAAGAAGGGTAGTAGCGTCGGCGGATTGGTAAAGATAGTTTGAGGGGTGTCGTGACAATGGCAGTGAAGATGTGAAGGGGGTGTGAGGTGGCATGCCACGTAGCGTCCAGCTTACCGAAATGTCAATGCCACATGTCCATTTTGGTCTACTTGAAATTTCTAAAGTTGCTTTATGCATAAGAGAATTTTTGGATGGATTTTTCTTTTCTGAATTTACTCAAAAATAAAGTTGGCTAACTGTTTATGTATTCCTTTCTTTCAATGATGTGGTTGGATGTTAAATAAGATTATACCTCATAAAGTCCAGTAAATAATGATCTGATAAAGATGGATGAAAGCATGAAATAGTAATTCGACTATCACTTTGTGTCTAGTTAATGCATTCCAAGGTCTTCGTGTACTTTGAAAAATTGTGGTCAACGTACTATGTATTTTGTTGTAATGTTTTTTCAATGAGAAACTGACATAAGGGATGATATCAGAGTATTAGCATTCAGCTCTCTTAATCGTTTCTTGTTTTTTAACGCTTCTTCTATCTTTTTGTTTCTTTTTCCTCTTCTTTGCACAAATAAAAAAAGTGATTGCTTAAACAATACTTCAATTCAAACTAAATTCCAAGTACTTTTAACTTCAGGATAGTTCAATTAGAGCAGTTGAAATTTTAAGACATTCCTGAAGTTCGAACTCCACGATCCAAACATTGTAAGAAATGTATCCTGGTGTTCAATTTCCATAATTTTCTTCTTTGCAACATATATCATATATTTTCGGTTACCCTTTGCAACATATATCATATATTTTCGGTTACCCGTGAAGTTTATGGAAATCACCCCTTGTTATTTTTTACTGTATGATTCAAACAATACAAAATTAATATTCACTTTAAACAGGAAAACAAAAATCGAACTTAAGAACAGTGTTGGAAGTTTGAACTGAAAAAAGTTAACTTAAGAATAAAGTATCCTGAAGTTTTGAACTAAAAAATTAAACTTAATGACATAGTTGTTGAAACATTCAGCCATGAAAACAAATAATCAAAGCTAAGTAAAAGGAAGAAAAGCAATTATCATTTGGAGGAAGTTTGGGAGAAAATATCTTCTCATTGAATTGTAAATGATCTGTACATGGAGTTGTATATATACACACTTAACTCCTACATTAACTTCTATGTAACAAATTAACTAACTAACTAATCATCTTTACTAAATGACACATAGGTCCCTACTCTAACTTTCTTCTACACCCCTCCTCACGCTGATGGATGAAAACAAGTTCTTCATTCCCAACTTGGCAATCAAATATTCATGTTGTGGTGTTCATAAACTCTTTGTCCATAAATCTATTGGTTGTTCTTTTGTAGCAATATGTTGTGTCTGCACCAAACATTCTTGAATCTTTTCTCTCACAAAATGACAATCAATGTCAATATGTTTTGTTCTCTCATGGAAGATTGGATGAGTTGCTATCTTAATAGCAGCTTTGCTAACCCAGAACAACTTGACAGGCAATGTAATAGTAGCACCAAGTTCCTTGAACAGTCCTGCTAACCATGTTATCTCAGCAACAGTAGTGGCCATGCTTCTGAATTCAGCTTCAGCTGAACTTCTAGACACTGTATTTTGTTTCTTGGATTTCCATGAGATCAATGCATCTCCAAACTTGATAGCATATCCAGTTACAGATTTTCTGGTTTCAACAAATGCTCCCCAGTCTACGTCATAAAATGCTATAAGTTCTGAACTGGTTCTAGATGGCATGAACGACCCAATCCTGGGCACCCTTTTATATACTTCACAACTCTGAATGCTACTTCTAAGTGACTCTTCTTAGGTGCATGCATATGTTGACTCAACACTTGAACCACAAAGGCTAAATCAGGCTTTTTCATAGTCAAATACAACAGTCTACCTATGATTCTTTGGTATCTTCCTCTATCTATTAGTTGAGGATCAAACTTTGCACATTTGTCACCGGTATGAGACTCATTATTCTCATGTTTGTCATCTGTTAACTTGTGAAACTCCACAGAGCTCAACTTATGATTGGACTCCAAAGGAGTAGATACTGGTTTGCCACCTGATAAGCTAGTTCTCATACCAACTCCATTGCATATTTCCTTTGGCACATGTGAATTCCTTTCTCTGGTCTTGAGAATTCAATCCCTAAGAAATATTTAATCCCTCCAAGATATTTCATCTTAAACTTATCCTGAAGATCATTTCGTACTTAGTTAATACAAATCAAGGAACTTCCAGTGACTAAAAGATCATCAACATAAACTAAAACAACAATCAAATTTGATCCAACCTGCTTGGTAGATAAAGAATAGTCAAAATGAGACTGACAGAAGCCGATATCGAGCAATGCTTCAGTGAGTTTGAGATTCCACTGCTTAGGGTCCTGTTTCAAACCATACAAGGACTTGTCTAATTTGCAAGCCTTCATAGGAATCCCCCCAGCTTGCAAACCCCTCAGGAACCTTCATGTAAACCTCCTCAGCTAGATCACCTTGGAGGAAAGCATTATGGACATCCATTTGAAAAATGTGCCAATGAGAAGAAGCAGCCAGAGCCACTACAGACCTTACAGTGACCATCTTAGCTACAAGGGAAAAAGTTCTAGTGTAATCTAAGCCTTCTAGTTAACTGTACCCCTTAGCAACTAATCTGGCTTTATACCTTTCCACCTCACCATTGGACTTGTACTTTACCTTAAACACCCATTTGTACCCAATGGGCACCTTTTTGGGAGGAAGATCAACAATGGACAAAGTCTGATTTGCTTCAAGAGCAGAAATCTCAAGTTGCATAGCAACCACCGATTTAGGATCTTTGCTAGCCTTAGCGAAGGATGTAGGTTCAACAATGGAGAAAAAGCTGCTAAGGAAGCTCTATAGGATGGTGACACGTGATCATAGCTGACATAGGAAGCAATAGGTAAGAAGGAGAATTTTTGTAAGGAATATAGATATCATTCATCCAAACAAGTGGTTTAGAACCTCTAGTAGATCTTCTAGGCTGAAGAGGAGTAGAAGTAAGGAAAGGCATTTGATCTAAAGATGAATCAGACACAGGGGCACAAGAAGGAAGAAAAGAATCCAAAGTTTTAGAAGAAGAGGGAGAAGGACTAATTATTACACCCCGTAGTTTTGTACGTGGAAATTCGTAGGTGTTGGCTGTTTTAAGTATGGACATTGGAGTTACCTCCAAGGATACATGAGATTAGATGTACTTATCTTATGTTTATAAGAGTTTAAGTTCATATAATAAGCTATGGAAGGATTGAAGGGCAAGTGAATCAAGGAAATTAAATTTGTTGGAATTTTGAAGAAAATATAAGGGGCAATTTTTGCCCAACTTGGAGGAATAATATCTTTTAGTATATGAGGAGTTTTAAGGTAAAGCAAAAGCCTAAGTTCGTCGAGTCTAGTTTCCAACACAATAAACCGCACGTCGATATGACATCAGAATAGAGAATTATGGACGTTACAAGTTAGGCGGGCAGAGTAGGGCGCGCTGCTACAGTGCTGCGGATGCTGCTACAGTGCCACCGACTCTAGCACACTATATAAGGGGCAAAACCCCATTTTTTCTTCAAAAAAAATTTCCCAAATGCTCTAGAAAGCTCATCAAACATATGAGAGCCTATATATCATATAAAAGTGAGGATTTTGAGTAATTTCAAGTTACAGAGTATTAATCGAGGTCCGAACAACGTGTAGTGTGATTATAGTATCGTTTTGCAATGGATTTCGGCTTGGATTCAAGGTGGATATTGGAGATATTATTGGTCTAATAAGGACAAGGTATGAATCTCTCCTTATTGGTATTAATTTCGGTTTCTTTACGAAAATAAAGTTATTAAATAGTCGTATCACAAGTTGGTTAGTTGAGACATTTATCATGTGGGATGTTTTAGGAAATATATTGGTATGTATAATGGTTTTGATGATATTGGTATTGTTATTGTTGATTGGTTGTTGATATTATGATTTCGGGCTAGGCATATAAACATAGGAGATGCTGCCCGAATTTCGGCAGATTCTAAATGGATTTAAATTAAGGGTTTAAGACGAGCGTAGGACGATGAGCCTAACAATAGTTTGAATGATTATATATGTAGATTACGAGGCTACGAATGATCTTAAGTGAATTGCAAGATAGGAATTAAGTTGGAAGTCGAGAAATTATCTTCCAGGTATGTTAAGGCTAGTCCCTTTCTTTCGAAGGCATGATTCCTATGTTATGATTCCGGAAATTTTGCCATAACATTTTTTACATTCAAAATTTAGAAGTTTATGATTCTTAAAAGCTTCTTATGATACTAAAGATGAGATGTTTTCTATGATGAACATGATGATGATGATTCTACTTCTAGAAATTCCAAAGCTTATGATTTTAATGCTATTATGAGATTATTGAGTTTATTTCATGATTTCCTTGATTCTTCTCATTGTTGTTGCTCTCACCTTATGTTACTTGTTCCTTCAAGGTGAGATATAGCGATGATGATTGTTCCATAAGATAATCGGAGGTTACCGACCTTACGTCACTCCGATAAAGTTGTAGCGTTCATATGGGTTTTTATGCATGTTATTTACATTATGTATATGTCTAACATATTATATTATGGATCGGGCCGTACGTTCCTCGGCACTAACATATTATATTATGGATCGGGTCGTACATTTCTCGACACTAACATATATGGATCGGGTTGCACGTTTCACAACACTAACATTTATATTATATATATATACGTGCATGTGTTTACTTACATATGATTTCTAAGATTCAAGCATTACATATTGTATGTTCCCAGATGACAAGTTATCTTGTCTCATGTTATGTTCCACGTTTCTTCTTATGTTATGTTCATGCCTTACATACTCAGTACATTATTCGTACTGACGTCCTTTTTTGTGGACGCTACGCTCATGCCTGCAGGTAGGCAGGGAGACGGATCAGACCCGTAGGTGTTTTATCAGCGGATTCTCAGGAGCACTCCACTTACTTCGGAGCTACAGTCTATTTGGTATTGGTCTTTATGATCAATTGTATTCTATATAGAGGCTCATAGATATATGTGTACAGTTAGACATTTTACAGCTCCACCAGGTCATATTATTGTATAATATATCGGTAGCCTTGTCGGCTGGTGATGATGAGCATAATTTTTTATGATTATATAGAGATGCACCATTATGTTGTGATATAGGTCCTTACAAGTTATGACAACCATGAGCTACCATTGGGGTCCACCCAGAAATTATTAAGAGATGTATGCTTAAAGGTACTCGGTAGGTTAGCTCCGGGTGCCCGTCATGGCCCTCTGGTTGGGTCGTGACACTAATGGGAAGGGAGGAAACAACTTCTTGAGGGATAGGGTCACAAGAAGAAGAAAAATCATCATCATTAAGAGAATTATGTAAAAAAGGAAATAGTGGTGAGGGAACTTGTTATATCCCGTATTTTTATACGACGGACAATTCGTTAGTTAATCAATATAAATTCGAGGACAAGATTATTTTCGGACATGGGACAAGAATTGTTAATCCCGATTTTTATAATTTCACGGTTTGCAAATTAATTACAATTGGTGGAAATGTTAGTGGAAATTTGGGATTTATTTACCACGATTGGATTATTAAGTGGGAAAATTATAGTGGAAGTAAATAAATTGGTTGGGAATTAATGGATAAATTGAGGGGACATGCCCATGTGCATTGGAAACGTGGAAGCAACTATGGTAGTACCTCATGGATGAAGTAAATTAAATTAGTAGTATTATGTGTTCATATTATAATGAGTCATATTCCTTGGAATGCAAAGTTGCACGTGAAAGGTGGAAGAGCAACATGTCAAGTGTGGATTTATATTTAGTGGTGGGGATTTATTATTATATGGATATAAAAGAGAAGGGAGGCACATAAATTCATGAAGTATGAGTCATATTCTTGGACAATTCATATAGCAAGTAAATAAGAATAAACCAAGACCAAAAGAACTTTATTGAAGAATGTGGGCAGCCATGCACGGCCATGGCTTTGAAATTCATCTTCACAAAAGAATTTTGTTGAAAAAAAAAATGATGAGCAGCCATACACGTGTCCAGCCCATGCTTAGAATATATAGGATTAGTTGATGACTAATAAGTCATTCATTCACTACAACTCACAAGTGAAGTAGAGAGAAGTGTTCATCTACCTTGTTGAGCTAGAGAGAAAAGGAGCACGGCAGCCATGGCAGCTCCACCAAGCACGGCCAGCCCTTCGTTTTTTTCACCATTAAATCCCTAAAAGTGTTCTACATATTCACCATTATGTTTCAATTGAAGGAGAAACCACAAACATGTCATGGATGCTCTTGTGAGCTCATGGCCATGGCTGAACTTGAGCTCTTGATTGTTGATCCAAAAAAAATATTTTTCCAAGGCATTTCAACCCTTTGGAAGGTGAATATCAACGTGGGATTGGTCCTAGGGCAGCAAGAACAATTATTATTTCAATTCATAAATTCTAGTCAAGTTGAGAAGTCAAGTTGCTAAGGTAAGGGCTGATCACCTTCTACACGTTTTAGTAGGGAGGTGAGCTTGTTGTGAATATGTAAATGTTCATTGCATGTATGAAATTATGAATGTTGGTGTTGGAATATTGTTGAAGTTGTAGGGGCTGTTTTAGGGGTGATTTGGACGTGTTTTGAATGTATAGATGTGAGTTGCATGTAAGAAATTATGTATGTTGATGTTGGAAAGTTGTTCTAGCCGTAGGGGGCTGTTTTATGTGCAAATGATGAACTGATTTTATTCAGTATTTTGGCTGTTGTTGTTGTGGATTTTATGATGAGAATGAAGGAATTAAATGGTTAAAGTTGAAGTTGTATTGGTTTTGGGGGCTGTTGTAAGGATCATTGTGATATTAGTGTAGTTTCATGGCTATGAATAAGTAATGTTGTTAACGTGTGGTTGTTGTTATATTTTGCTGAAATTAGATGAAAAGATTATATAAAATAATGTGTAAGAATCGTATGTGGTTCGCTTGGTATGTTCGTAAGTGTTCGCAAGATTTCCGAGCATCCTTTGTGTGAAAGTTAGGGGCTGTTTTGGACATGTTGTTGTTGATTTTGTTGCGCTTGGAAGATTAATGATAATTACGATTATGCATTGTGTTGCATGTTCGTTAGGCTATTATAAAGTTGTTTACATGAAAATGTTAAGGCTACGGACTATTAGGAATAACTTGAAGACGTAATAGTCGTATGTGGATCGTTATTGAATGTTGTGAATGTGGGCTATTTGGAATATTGCGTGGACTGTTTGGAATGTTGTGCGGACTGTTCGGAGTGATTCTTGCATCTTGTCTTGAATAGCCTCGATATAGTACTTAAACGTATAATTATTGGCGTTAGCTTGACTAGTATGTAACTAGTTTGGGATGTAAGGAAACCGTCGTCTAAATTGTCTAGAAAGGAGTTGCTAACGTTGGGAAACGTTTTGAATCTCCCCGTAGCTTAACCATAATTCTTGACGTCTTAATATAGGTTGAAACCTTGGGCATCGTATACGTGTTGTGTTACGAATAAACGCCAAAGGTATGTAAAGTTAACACTTCATTCTTTTTTTGGCATGATCCTTACAAAACGAATAGACGATATGTATATGGTTCCAAAGAAGTTCTTATTCTTAGAGCCACTAGGATGGCTAATGTTCTTGAATCTCAGAATTTGATTTATTATTGTTTTGATCTGTACATATGATTTCAAAGTTCCATTTTGATATAATCCACAGGGACATCCGAAGGTACTTGATATGATTATTATTTGAATTTGCAAATGATAGTTCGTTTTGACTATTCCATTGAGTCTTTGATAATGTTTAAAATTGCATATGGTTTCTCACTACTCTGCTCGTGCATGCCTCAATATATCTTTCACCGAGTCCCGGGCCGGGTATGTTATCGTGTACAGTTTCATTGCATTGTTCACCGAGTCCCTCACTAGAGGGCCGGGTACGGTATATATATATATGATGATATGATGATATGATGACATGTTATGGCGGCCTGGAGGGCATATGATGACTTTATTCACCGAGTCCCTCACTAGAAGGCCGGGTACGGTATATATGTATATGATATATGATATTGACATGCATGATTTATGACTCAAAGGCAAGTGTTTGGTATTCTGAACATTGTACTTGTTCCTATACCTATCATTTCAGTTATGATCCTTTTATTGTATTTCATGCTTTACATGCTCAGTACATATTTCGTACTGACCCCCTTTCTTCGGGGGGGCTACGTTTCATGCCCGCAGATACAGACAGTCGGTTTGGTGATCCTTCAGCATAGGACTCCTACTCAGCTATCTTGGAGAACTCCGTTGTTCCGGATTTTAGACTTCTAATACAGATCTCATGATATATGTATGTATATATATATATATATATATATATATATATATATATATATATATATATATATATATATATATATATATGTGTGTGTGTGTGTGTGTGTGTGTGTGGTTATCCAGGGGTACGACGGGGCCCAGTCCCGTCATATGTTACGTTACTGTTGATACTCTTAGAGGTCTGTAGACATATGTGTGGGTTGTGTATGGGTTCTGTTCAGCTGCGTCTATACGATGTGCTGTGGTATGCTGTTCATCTATAGTGGCAGCCTTGTCGGCTTGCGTTTATATATATAGTTGGGACGTTCCCATATGTTATGAAAGCCTTGTCGGCTTATGCACTGTGTTATCTGTTGATAGTTGTGACTCCTCAGGAGACAGGTTGCTGAACATATATGTACATTTATGCGACAGTTCTGAGACTATGTTTTGGTCGTTATAAGTTCCATATTATATTGTTGTGAACTAAATATATAGCTAATAGGTGTGTATACGAGTGCCCAGCTCGGGCACCAGTCACGGCCTACGGGGTTGGGTCGTGACAAAAGTGGTATCAGAGCAGTTCATCCTCGGAGCGTCTACAGACCGTGTCTAGTAGATTCTTATTTATCGGTGTGTTGTGCACCACATCTATAAACAGAAAGCTACAGGACATTTAGGATGTTACCTTTCTTTCATATCTAAGATCGTGCGATAGAGCCCAGTCATAGGAAATGAAATTCCTTATACTAACCCATGATTTCTGCAGTAGAACGGCATCGACAGAAGAAAGTGACTGATGATATTGGAAATTACATAGTACGCAGGTAAGCAACGGTACGAAGAATGTATGTCGGGTAAGGTATTTGAAGTACGATTGAAATGTAAAGTTAAAGATTGAAAGGGAAAGTAAACAGGAAAGTGTAACAGGTGCAGTTTGGATTGGACATACGAGGTAAGTCCATCATTTTCATACTGTTGTTAATATTGGGAGCCCTGTGTGGCTATGATATGATATGATATGATATGATGTATGTATATATATATATATATGTTGTCCCTGTGAGGCATTGTTGGTATTTCCTGCGTGCAGGTTTTGCGATAGTAAGAAATACAGAGGGAACTCTGCTAAAATCTTCCTACAAATATAAAAGGAATGAGATGTTAGTTCGTGATATGTTTTGAAAGGTCGTGTCAACGGTAATGATAAGAGTTGACTAAGTGGTGAGTGTAGTTGACTGCGAGAAATAAGTTAATCGTTGAATTGATGGTAATAGTAATTATGAGATCGATATCAATATAGTAAAAAGGAAATGCTAGGGCAATTTGGAAGGGTTTGTGATATTAAGAGATGATTTAGAAAAGGCTGACAAATCTTAATAGGGTGTTATATGAGGTACCGACTAAATTGATAAGCAGGGATAAATTATGACGAGTTTATAGTTAAAAGAAGTAATAGTATGATTAAGACAAGAGTACAGAAGAAAAAGAATTGCGATGGATGTGAATATATTGATAAGACAGCTTGTGAGGGATTAAAGGATAAGATTGACTATGGGGTCGAATACGAACAGGATATAAAGTAAATAAAATAAGGATTATTATGAAAATGAATGAAGCTTAGCGAGGAAGAGACTAAAAGATATGACGTGATCTATGTGACTAGAATATAAAGGTAAGTGTGAAATGGAAAAGCGAGTTATAGAACGAATAAGAAAGATTTATCAATGTTTGTAGGGGAAGTTTAGAGTAAAGGTTATATGATAACGAAAATGATAACGTGTACGGGAAAAGAAGGAGTAATTGAAAGAAGGAGATAAGAAGGAAGCGAGATAACAGTGTGGTAATAGGTCACGACATGTGTCGCCGAGGACACGAGTACTATAAGTGACGGAACTGTGAAAGACCAAGTTATAGAAAAATGAGCACCGACGTAGAATGAGTGCAAAAAATGACCGGTATGACAAGAATAAACAGGGATGGACAGAATACGCTTTGAAAATAAGAAGGGGGTTATGCACAAGTGATGTTTTCCGAAGGGTACAGAGGTAGCATAAGATTCTTCGTGCACAGAATAACAGATAGACATAGGCGGGAGAAATGATAAGGGAATTCTAAAGAAAGCACCTAAGATAGACATAATTAATTGAGTACGAATATGGAACGAAAGGGGAATATATATTTATGAACTTAAAGGTGTAGTACGACGACGAGGTGATAAGATAAGGCTATCGTTAAAATGAATCTGATACGATCTTGAGTAAGTTAGAAGTCGGTACTGGGCACACAACAAAGGTAAAAGGGCATAAGGCATAAAGGAGCACTGCGTGTACACGACCTCACCTCGGAATTAGTGGAATCCTTAAAGGACAAAGACGGTAGGCTTGAGGAGCAAGTGATGTATTGTAACTTTATTAAAGGAAACAGATGATATAGGTTGGGATAAAGATAATGTTACCAGAGGATTTTGGACACTTATTATCAGAATATAGGTGCTACCTAATTGACAATTTGGAACGACTACAAGTACTAATTAATTATTGATAGGAGTGAGTGGAATGTGGCCTTGGATGAGTTGCTACATTGGTCGCATTACTCGAGTACAGATTATTAGATGCGATTTTATACTATATATATAGAAAGGCTCTCGTCGCTTCATGATTTTTGTTAAGGTTTCGAACGTGGATAATCAAAGCTATAAATTATAAAGAAAGACATGGATATGGTACAGTATACCAAGCGAATTGAAAAAGGGATTAGATGAATTTGAGATTGGAAATAGGGACGTAGAGCATGATATAAATAGATAATGGTATAAGTACACTCTTAAGGGGGGAAGCGGATAAGATAAATGCAAGTGTGAGATGGAAACAATGGACACTACAATATATTTAATATGAATGCTTAAACCTTAAGTGAGATCCCTCGCTGGGACAAGTTAGTAAGATTTGAAAGCCAACAATAAACGGATAGAAGTCAGAATGGTATCTGAGGCAGTGCTGAGAATTATTTGTAAAGACCTTGGATAATATGACATTAGAAAGTGGATGCTTATGAAAAGAAAGAGTATGACAAGAGATATTATAAAGGGTAGCAATGCTATACCAGATTAGAGGATAAGATGTTGGCAATGGAGTTGTTCGTTAATAATATTGTGACTTATAAGTAGCAAAATGAGAAAGGGTAGAAAATCTCCTATAGTAGGATGCAAGAAAATCAAAGGGGTGAATAAAGAAAGGGAAAGAAGTATGACAAGATAGACAGCAAGTGAATTTTTGTACAAATAGGACATGCAAAGCAGAATGAACCAGGAGAAGGAAAGACTATGATTAAGATTGGATATACTTTATACGAGTTGTACAGGAAGGTTATGCAACCTACGAATATTTGTATGCTAAAAAAAATACTTGATAAGAAAAGTAAGGATTCAGTAATAACAATGCGGTTGCGATATTCTGGACACAGTAAGGAAAGGTGTAAGATGGTTTGAACCAAAGTACCAAGATAGAATTAGTACTGAGGACAAAAGCCATAGTTGAGCCCCGATATCAATTGAAAGACATAAGAGAAGAACGTAAGGTCTGCATAAAGACTGATGAGACGACGCCAAGGTATTTCTCAGGCTGATTTAAGCGCCTTCGCATATTCTTGTAAAGATTGCAGCATAATGTGTAATAGGAAAACTAAAGACGAAAATTCGAGTAAAGAGGCAATAGAATATGCCTAAAGTGTTACAAGTCGGGTTAAGGGAAATTGTGAAATGGTTTAAGTAAGACGATCAGGATGAGCTGATTACTAGAAGACTGTTAATTTATATGTCAGATTAAAAATTCTTTCAGAATTATACCAGTTAATGATAGTCAGATCACAGAGAGACTACGTAGAGTTACTATAAGAGAAAGCTCCAGCGCTACTTGATAGCCAAATCTAAAGATTGAGATCAAGAGCTAGAAGCAAAATGATAGTTAAAATCTTTTAAAAAGAAAGTCAAGGAGCGACACATGATGCGGAAGATTCCAGAATATGTACTTCATTACAAGCTTACCTCGCACTCCACTGAAGTATGACTCTATATGAGTTATTGTGGATAGGCTGACAAAATCAGCCCATTTTCTTCCAGTCAAGACTACTTATTCAGCTAAGGACTATGCGAAGTTACATATCAAGGAGATAGTAAGACTTCATGGGATAGTAAGACTTCATGAGGTTCCCACATCTATTAACTCAAACACAAGAGCTCAGTTTACAACTAACTTCTGTAGATCATTCCAGAAGGGATTGGAGACACAGGTGAGTCTTAGTACAACATCTCACCCTCAGGCTGGCGGACAGGCCGAGCGTATTATTTATACGCTAGAAGATATGTTGTGGGCCTGTGTTATTGATTTCAGGGGTAGCTGGGATGATAATTTGCCACTTATTGAGTTCGCTTATAATAACAGCTACCATTCGAGTATTCAGATGGCACCATATGAAGCCTTGTATGGGAGGAAGTGCAGATCACCTATTGGCTGGTTTGATGTTGGTGAGACCAAGTTGATAGGCCCAGATATGATTCAGCAGGCTGTTGAAAAAGTGAAGCTTATTCAGGAGAGATTACTGGCAGCCCAGAGTCGGTAGAAATCATATACAGATAATCGACGTCGACACTTAGAGTTTCAAGTTGGTGACTGGGTGTTCCTGAAGGTGTCACCCATGAAGGGTGTTATGAGATTTGGCAGGAAAGGGAAGCTAAGCCCGAGATACATTGGGCCTTATCAGGTTGTCCGTAGAGTAGGCCAGTTTAGCTACGAGTTAGACCTACCAGCTGAATTGGAAGCAGTACATCCAGTCTTCCACGTGTCAATGCTTCGCAATTGTATATGCGATCCTTCCTGAGTGTTTCCCGTGGATGATGTCCAGGTAACGGAGGAACTGTCCTACGAAGAGAACCCTGTAGCTATATGGGATCGTCAGATGAGGAAGTCGCGTACTAAAGATGTGGCTTCTGTTAAAGTGTTGTGGCGAAATGATAACAGGGTAGAGATGACCTGGGAAGCCGAGGAGGAGATGAAGAATAGGTATCCTTACTTGTTTCCTTTGCCTACAGGTGATCAAAATTCCTCACTTAATTATATTGATTGATAGATAAGACTATATGTTGTCGCAATAAAAGAGACTTCCCCGGAGTCTTCGTAAGAACTTATGAGGCTAGTTTAACATTCGAGGACGAATGTTCTAAAGGGGGGAAGGATGTTATATCCCGTATTTTTATACGACGGACTATTCGTTAGTCAATCAATATAAATTCAAGGACAAGATTATTTTCGGACATGGGACAAGAATTGTTAATCCCGATTTTTATAATTTTACGGTTTACAAATTAATTACAATTGGTGGAAATATTAGTGGAAATTTGGGATTTATTTACCATGATTAGATTATTAAGTGGGAAAATTATAGTGGAAGTAAATAAATTGATTGGGAATTAATGGATAAATTGAGGGGACATGCCCATGTGCGTTGGAAACGTCGAAGAAACTATGGTAGTACCTCATGGATGAAGTAAATTAAATTAGTAGTATTATGTGTTCATATTATAATGAGTCATATTCCTTGGAATGCAAAGTTGCACGTGAAACGTGGAAGAGCAACATGTCAAGTGTGGATTTATATTTAGTGGTGGGGATTTATGATTATATGGATATAAAAGAGAAGGGAGGCACATAAATTCATTCACTAAAACTCACAAGTGAAGTAGAGAGAAGTGTTCATCTACCTTGTTGAGCTAGAGAGAGAAGGAGCACGACAGCCATGGCAGCTCCACCAAGCACGGCCAGCCCTTCTTCTTTGACACCATTAAATCCCTAAAAGTGTTCTACATATTCACCATTATGTTTCAATTGAAGGAGAAACCACAAACATGCCAAGGATGCCCTTGTGAGCTCACGGCCATGGCTGAACTTGAGCTCTTGATTGTTGATCCAAAAAAAATATTTTTCCAAGGCATTTCAACCCTTTGGAAGGTGCATATCAACGTGGGATTGGTCCTAGGGCAGCAAGAACAATTATTATTTCAATTCATAAATTCTAGTCAAGTTGAGAAATCAAGTTGCTAAGGTAAGGGATGATCACCTTCTACACATTTTAGTAGGGATGTGAGCTTGTTGTGCATATGTAAATGTGCATTGCATGTATGAAATTATGAATGTTGGTGTTGGAATATTGTTGAAGCCGTAGGGGCTGTTTTAGGGGTGATTTGGACGTGTTTTGAATGTATAGATGTGAGTTGCATGTAGGAAATTAGGTATGTTGATATTGGAAAGTTGTTCTAGCCGTAGGGGGCTGCTTTATGTGCAAATGATGAACTGATTTTATTCAGTATTTTGGTTGTTGTTGTTGTGGATTTTATGATGAGAATGAAGGAATTAAATGGTTAAAGTTGAAGTTGAATTGGTTTTGGGGTTGTTGTAAGGATCATTGTGATATTAGTGTAGTTTCATGGCTATGAATAAGTTAGGGGTTGTTTTGGATATGTTGTTGTTGATCTTGTTGCGCTTGGAAGATTAATGATAATTAATATTATGCATTGTGTTGCATGTTCGTTAGGCTGTTATAAAGTTGTTTACATGAAAACGTTAAGGCTACGAACTATTAGGAATAACTTGAAGACGTAATAGTCGTATGTGGATCGTTATTGAATGTTGTGAATGTGGGCTGTTTGGAATATTGCGTGGACTGTTTGGAATGTTGTGCGGACTGTTCGGAGTGATTCTTGCATCTTGTCTTGAATAGCCTCGATATAGTACTTAAACGTATAATTATTGGCGTTAGCTTGACTAGTATGTAACTAGTTTGGGATGTAAGGAAACCGTCGTCTAAATTGTCTAGAAAGGAGTTGCTAACGTTGGGAAACGTTTTGAATCTCCCCGTAGCTTAACCATAATTCTTGACGTCTTAATATAGGTTGAAACCTTGGGCATCGTATACGTGTTGTGTTACGAATAAATGCCAAAGGTATGTAAAGTTAACACTTCATTCTTTTTTTGGCATGATCCTTACAAAACGAATAGACGATATGTATATGGTTCCAAAGAAGTTCCTATTCTTACAGCCACTAGGATGGCTAATGTTCTTGAATCTCAGAATTTCATTTATTATTGTTTTGATCTGTACATATGATTTCAAAGTTCCATTTTGATATAATCCACAGGGACATCCGAAGGTACTTGATATGATTATTATTTCAATTTGCAAATGATAGTTCATTTTGACTATTCCGTTGAGTCTTTGATAATGTTTAAAATTGCATATGGTTTCTCACTACTCTACTCGTGCATACCTCAATATATCTTTCACCAAGTCCCGGGTCGGGTATGTTATCGTGTATAGTTTCATTGCATTGTTCACCGAGTCCCTCACTAGAGGGCCGGGTACGGTATATATATATATATGATGATATGATGATATGATGACATGTTGTGGCGGCCAGGAGGGCATATGATGACTTTATTCACCGAGTCCCTCAATAGAGGGCCGGGTACGGTATATATGTATATGATATATGATATTGACATGCATGATTTATGACTCAAAGGCAAGTGTTTGGTATTCTGAACATTGTACTTGTTCCTGTACCTATCATTTCAGTTATGATCCTTTTATTGTATTTCATGCTTTACATGCTCAGTACATATTCCGTACTGACCCCCTTTCTTCGGGGGGGGGGGGGGGGGGGGGGGGGGGGCTGCGTTTCATGCCCGCAGGTACAGACAGTCAGTTTGGTGACCCTTCAGCATAGGACTCCTACTCAGCTATCTTGGAGAACTCCGTTGTTCCGGAGTTTAGACTTCTAATACAGATCTCATGATATATGTATATATATATATATATATATCCTTGTGTGGTTATCCAGGGGTACGACGGGGCCCTTTCCCGTCATATGTTACGTTACTGTTGATACTCTTAGAGGTCTGTAGACATATGTGTGGGTTGTGTATGGGTTCTGTTCAGCTGCGCCTATACGATGTGCTGTGGTATGATGTTCATCTATAGTGGCAGCCTTGTCGGCTTGCATTTATATATATAGTTGGGACGTTCCCACATGTTATGACAGCCTTGTCGGCTTATGCACTGTGTTATCTGTTGATAGTTGTGAATCCTCAGGAGATAGGTTGCTGAACATATATGTACATTTATGCGACAGTTCCGAGACTATGTTTTGGTCGTTATAAGTTCCATATTATATTGTTGTGAACTAAATATATAGCTAACAGGTGTGTATACGAGTGCCCAGCTTGGGCACCAGTCACAGCCTACGGGGTTGGGTCGTGACAAAAGTGGTATCAGAGCAGTTCATCCTCGGAGTGTCTACAGACCGTGTCTAGTAGATTCTTGTTTATCGGTGTGTTGTGGACCATATCTATAAACAGGAAGCTACAGGACATTTAGCATGTTACCTTTCTTTCATATCTAAGATCGTGCGACAGTGCCCAGTCATAGGAAATGAAATTCCTTATACTAACCCTTGATTTCAGCAGTAGAACGGAATTGACAGAAGAAAGTGACTGATGATATTGAAAGTCACATAGTACGCAGGTAAGCAACGGTACGAACAATGTATGTCGGGTAAGGTATTTGAAGTACGATTGAAATGTAAAGTTAAAGATTGAAAGGGAAAGTAAACAGGAAAGTGTAACAGATGCAGTTTGGATTGGACATACGAGGTAAGTCCATCATTTTCATACTGTTGTTAATATTGGGAGCCCTGTGTGGCTATGATATGATGTATGTATATATATATATATATATGTTGTCCCTGTGAGGCATTGTTGGTATTTCCTGCGTGCAGGTTCTGGGATAGTAAGAAATACAGAGGGAACTCTGCTAAAATCTTCCTACAAATATAAAAGGAATGAGATGTTAGTTCGTGATATGTTTTGAAAGGTCGTGTCAACGGTAATGATAAGAGTTGACTAAGTGGTGAGTGTAGTTGACTGCGAGAAATAAGTTAATCGTTGAATTGATGGTAATAGTAATTATGAGATCGATATCAATATAGTAAAAAGGAAATGCTAGGGCAATTTGGAAGGGTTTGTGATAATAAGAGATGATTTAGAAAAGGCTGGCAAATCTTAATAGGGTGTTATATGAGGTACCGACTAAATTGATAAGCAGGGATAAATTATGACGAGTTTATAGTTAAAAGAAGTAATAGTATGATTAAGACAAGAGTACAGAAGAAAAAGAATTGCGATGGATGTGAATATATTGATAAGACAGCTTGTGAGGGATTAAAGGATAAGATTGACTATGGGGTCGAATACGAACAGGATATAAAGTGAATAAAATAAGGATTATTATGAAAATGAATGAAGCTTAGTGAGGAAGCGACTAAAAGATATGACGTGATCTGTGTGACTATAATATAAAGGTAAGTGTGAAATGGAAAAGCGAGTTATAGAACGAATAAGAAAGATTTATCAATATTTGTAGGGGAAGTTTAGAGTAAAGGTTATATGATAACGGAAATGATAACGTGTACGGGAAAAGAAGGAGTAATTGAAAGAAGGAGATAAGAAGGAAGCGACATAACAGTGTGGTAATAGGTCACGACATGTGTCGCCGAGGACACGAGTACTATAAGTGACGGAACTGTGAAAGACCAAGTTATAGAAAAATGAGCAACGACGTAGAATGAGTGCAAAAAATGACTGGTATGACAAGAATAAACAGGGATGGACAGAATACGCTTTGAAAATAAGAAGGGGGTTATGCACAAGTGATGTTTTCCGAAGGGTACAAAGGTAGCATAAGATTCTTCGTGCACAGAATAAAAGATAGACATAGGCGGGAGAAATGATAAGGTAATTCTAAAGGAATCACCTAAGATAGACATAATTAATTAAGTATGAGTATGGAACGAAAGGGGAATATATATTTTTGAACTTAAAGGTGTAGTACGACGACGAGGTGATAAGATAAGGCTATCATTAAAATGAATCTGATACGATCTTGAGTAAGTTAGAAGTCGGTACTGGGCACACAACAAGGGTAAAAGGGCATAAGGCATAAAGGAGCACTGCGTGTACACGACCTCACCTCGAAATTAGTGGAATCGTTAAAGGACAAAGACGGTAGGCTTGAGGAGCAAGTGATGTATTGTAAATTTATGAAAGGAAACAGATGATATAGGTTGGGATAAAGATAATGTTACCAGAGGATTTTGGACACTTATTATCAGAATATAGTTGCTACCTAATTGAGAATTTGGAACGACTACAACTACTAATTAATTATTGATTAGAGTGAGTGGAATGTGGCCTTGGATGAGTTGCTACATTGGTCGCATTACTCGAGTACAGATTATCAGATGAGATTTTGTACTATATATATAGAAAGGCTCTCGTTGCTTCATGATTTTTGTTAAGGTTTCGAACGTGGATAATCAAAGCTATAAATTATAAAGAAAGACATGGATATGGTACAGTATACCAAGCGAATTGAAAAAGGGATCAGATGAATTTGAGATTGGAAATAGGGACATAGAGCAGGATATAAATGGATAATGGTATAAGTACACCCTTAAGGGGGGAAGCGGATAAGATAAATGCAAGTGTGAGATGGAAACAATGGACACTACAAAATATTTAATATGAATGCTTAAACCTTAAGTGAGATCCCTCGCTGGGACAAGTTAGTAAGATCTGAAAGCCAACAATAAATGGATAGAAGTCAGAATGGTATCTGAGGCAGTGCTGAGAATTATTTGTAAAGACCTTGGATAATATGACATTCGAAAGTGGATGCTTATGAAAAGAAAGAGTATGACAAGAGATATTATAAAGGATAGCAATGCTATACCAGATTAGAGGCTAAGATGTTGGCAATGGAGTTGTTCGTTAATAATATTGTGACTTATAAGTAGCAAAAGGAGAAAGGGTAGAAAATCTCCTATAGTAGGATGCAAGAAAATCAAAGGGGTGAATAAAGAAAGGGAAAGAAGTATGACAAGATAGACAACAAGTGAATTTTTGTACAAATAAGACTTGCAAAGCAGAATGAACCAGGAGAAGGAAAGACTGTGATTAAGATTGGATATACTTTATACGAGTTGTACAGGAAGGTTATGCAACCTACGAATATTTGTATGCTAAAAAAAAATACTTGATAAGAAAAGTAAGGATTCAGTAATAACAATGCGGTTGCGATATTCTGGACACAGTAAGGAAAGGTGTAAGATGGTTTGAACCAAAGTACCGAGATAGAATTAGTACTGAGGGCAAAAGCCATAGTTGAGCCCCGATATCAATTGAAAGATATAAGAGAAGAACGTAAGGTCTGCAAAAAGACTGATGAGACGATGCCAAGGTATTTCTCAGGCTGATTTAAGTGCCTTCGCGTATTCTTGTAAATATTGCAGCATAATGTGTAATAGGTAAACTAAAGACGAAAATCCGAGTAAAGAGGCAATAGAATAGGCCTAAAGTGTTACAAGTCGGGTTAAGGGAAATTGTGAAATGGTTTAAGTAAGACGATCAGGATGAGCTGATTACTAGAAGACGGTGAATTTAGATGTCAGATAAAAAATTCTTTCAGAATTATACCAGTTAATGATAGTCAGATCACAGAGAGACTACGTAGAGTTACTATAAGAGGAAGCTCCAGCGCTACTTGATAGCCAACTCTAAAGATTGAGATCAAGAGCTAGAAGCAAAATGATAGTTAAAATCTTTTAAAAAGAAAGTCAAGGAGTGACATATGATGCGGAAGATTCCAGGATATGGACTTCATTACAAGCTTACCTCGCACTCCACTGAAGTATGACTCTATATGAGTTATTGTGGATAGGCTGACAAAATCAGCCCATTTTCTTCCAGTCAGGACTACTTATTCAGCTGAGGACTATGCGAAATTACATAACAAGGAGATAGTAAGACTTCATGAGGTTCCCACATCTATTAACTCAAACACAGGAGCTCAGCTTATAGCTAAATTCTGGAGATCATTCCAGAAGGGATTAGAGACACAGGTGAGTCTTAATACAACATCTCAACCTCAGACTGGCGGACAGGCCGAGCGTATTATTTATACGCTAGAAGATATGTTGTGGGCCTGTGTTATTGATTTCAGGGGTAGCTGGGATGATCATTTGCCACTTATTGAGTTCGCTTATAATAAAAGCTACCATTCGAGTATTCAGATGGCACCGTATGAAGCCTTGTATGGGAGGAAGTGCAGATCACCTATTGGCTGGTTTGATGTTGGTGAGACCAAGTTGATAGGCCCAGATATGATTCAGCAGGCTGTTGAAAAAGTGAAGCTTATTCAGGAGAGATTACTGGCAGCCCAGAGTCGGCAAAAATCATATACAGATAATCGACGTCGATAGTTAGAGTTTCAAGTTGGTGACTGGGTGTTCCTGAAGGTGTCACCCATGAAGGGTATTATGAGATTTGGCAGGAAAGGGAAGCTAAGCCCGAGATACATTGGGCCTTATCAAGGCGTTCGTAGAGTAGGCCAGGTTAGCTACGAGTTAGACCTACCAGCTGAATTGGAAGCAGTACATTCAGTCTTCCACGTGTCAATGCTTCGCAATTGTATAGGCGATCCTTCCTGAGTGTTTCCCGTGGATGATGTCCAGGTAACGGAGGAACTGTCCTACGAAGAGAACCCTGTAGCTATATGGGATCGTCAGATCAGGAAGTCGCGTACTAAAGATGTGGCTTCTGTTAAAGTGTTGTGGCGAAATGATAACAGGGTAGAGATGACCTGGGAAGCCGAGGAAGAGATAAAGAATAGCTATCCTTACTTGTTCCCTATGCTTACAGGTGATCAAAATTCCTCACTTAATTATATTGATTGATAGATGGGACTATATGTTGTCGCAATAAAAGAGACTTCCCCGGAATCTTCGTAAGACCTTATGAGCCTAGTTTAACATTCGAGGACGACTGTTCTAAAGGGGGGAAGGATGTTATATCCCGTATTTTTATACGACGGACTATTCGTTAGTCAATCAATATAAATTCTAGGACAAGATTATTTTCGGACATGGGACAAGAATTGTTAATCCCGATTTTTATAATTTCACGGTTTGCAAATTAATTACAATTGGTGTAAATATTAGTGGAAATTTGGGATTTATTTACCATGATTGTATTATTAAGTGGGAAAATTATAGTGGAAGTAAATAAATTGGTTGGGAATTAATGGATAAATTGAGGGGACATGCCCATGTGCATTGGAAACGTGGAAGCAACTATGGTAGTAACTCATGGATGAAGTAAATTAAATTAGTAGTATTATGTGTTCATATTATAATGAGTCATATTCCTTGGAATGCAAAGTTGCACGTGAAAGGTGGAAGAGCAACATGTCAAGTGTGGATTTATATTTAGTGGTGGGGATTTATTATTATATGGATATAAAAGAGAAGGGAGGCACCTAAATTCATGAAATATGAGTCATATTCTTGGACAATTCATATAGCAAGTAAATAAGAATAAACCAAGACCAAAAGAACTTTATTGAAGAATGTGGGCAGCCATGCACGGCCATGGCTTTGAAATTCATCTTCACAAAAGAATTTTGTTGAAAAAAAAAATGATGAGCAGCCATACACGTGTCCAGCCCATGCTTAGCATATATAATATTATTTGATGACTAATAAGTCATTCATTCACTACAACTCACAAGTGAAATAGAGAGAAGTGTTCATCTACCTTGTTGAGCTAGAGAGAAAAGGAGCACGGCAGCCATGGCAGCTCCACCAAGCACGGCCAAACCTTCTTCTTTTACACCATTAAATCCCTAAAAGTGTTCTACATATTCACCATTATGTTTCAATTGAAGGAGAAACCACAAACATGCCATGGATGCTCTTGTGAGCTCACGGCCATGGCTGAACTTGTGCTCTTGATTGTTGATCCAAAAAAAATATTTTTCCAAGGCATTTCAACCCTTTGGAAGGTGAATATCAATGTGGGATTGGTCCTAGGGCAGCAAGAACAATTATTATTTCAATTCATAAATTCTAGTCAAGTTGAGAAGTTAAGTTGCTAAGGTAAGGGCTGATCACCTTCTACACGTTTTAGTAGGGATGTGAGCTTGTTGTGAATATGTAAATGTGCATTGCATGTATGAAATTATGAATGTTGGTGTTGGAATATTGTTGAAGCCGTAGGGGCTGTTTTAGGGGTGATTTGGACGTGTTTTGAATGTATAGATGTGAGTTGCTTGTAGGAAATTATGTATGTTGATGTTGGAAAGTTATTCTAGCCGTAGGGGGCTGTTTTATGTGCAAATGATGAACTGGTTTTATTTAGTATTTTGGCTGTTGTTGTTGTGGATTTTATGATGAGAATGAAGGAATTAAATGGTTAAAGTTGAAGTTGAATTGGTTTTGGGGGTTGTTGTAAGGATCATTGTGATATTAGTGTAGTTTCATGGCTATGAATAAGTAATGTTGTTAACGTGTGGTTGCTGTTATATTTTGCTGAAATTAGATGAAAAGATTATATAAAATAATGTGTAAGAATCGTATGTGGTTCGCTTGGTATGTTCGTAAGTGTTCGCAAGATTTCCGAGCATCCTTTGTGTGAAAGTTAGGGGTTGTTTTGGATATGTTGTTGTTGATCTTGTTGCGCTTGGAAGATTAATGATAATTAAGATTATGCATTGTGTTGCATGTTGGTTGGGCTGTTATAAAGTTGTTTACATGAAAACGTTATGGCTACGGACTATTAGGAATAACTTGAAGACGTAGTAGTCGTATGTGGATCGTTATTGAATGTTGTGAATGTGGACTGTTTGGAATATTGCATGGACTGTTTGGAATGTTGTGCGGACTATTCGGAGTGATTCTTGCATCTTGTCTTGAATAGCCTCGATATAGTACTTAAACGTATAGTTATTGGCGTTATCTTGACTAGTATGTAATTAGTTTGGGAAGTAAGGAAACCGTCGTCTAAATTGTCTAGAAAGGAGTTGCTAACGTTGGGAAACGTTTTGAATCTCCCCGTAGCTTAACCATAATTCTTGACGTCTTAATATAGGTTGAAACGTTGGGCAGCGTATACGTGTTGTGCAACGAATAAACGCCAAAGGAATGTAAAGTTAACACTTCTTTCTTTTTTTGGCATGATCCTTACAAAACGAATAGACGATATGTATATGGTTCCAAAGAAGTTCCTATTCTTAGAGCCACTAGGATGGCTAATGTTCTTGAATCTCAGAATTTGATTTATTATTGTTTTGATCTGTACATATGATTTCAAAGTTACATTTTGATATAATCCATAGGGACATCTGAAGGTACTTGATATGATTATTATTTGAATTTGCAAATGATAGTTCGTTTTGACTATTCCATTGAGTCTTTGATAATGTTTAAAACTGCATATGGTTTCTCACTACTCTGCTAGTGCATGCCTCAATATATCTTTCACCGAGTCCCGGGCCGGGTATGTTATCGTGCACAGTTTCATTGTATTGTTCATCGAGTCCCTCACTAGAGGGTCGGGTACGGTATATATATATATATATATATATGATGATATAATGATATGATGACATGTTATGGCGGCCAGGAGGGCATATGATGACTTTATTCACCGATTCCCTCACTAGAGGGCCGGGTACGGTATATATGTATATGATATATGATATTGACATGCATGATTTATGACTCAAAGGCAAGTGTTTGGTATTCTGAACATTGTACTTGTTCCTGTACCTATCATTTCAGTTATGATCTTTTTACTGTATTTCATGATTTACATGCTCAGTACATATTCCGTACTGATCCCCTTTCTTCGGGGGGGCTGCGTTTCATGCCCGCAAGTACAGACAGTCGGTTTGGTGACCCTTCAGCATAGGACTCCTACTCAGCTATCTTGGAGAACTCCGTTGTTCCGGAGTTTAGACTTCTAATACCGATTTCATGATATATGTATGTATGTATATATATATATATATATATATATATATGTGTGTGTGTGTGTGTGTGTGTGTGGTTATCCAGGGGTACGACGGGGCCCTGTCCCGTCATATGTTACGTTACTGTTGATACTCTTAGAGATCTGTAGACATATGTGTGGGTTGTGTATGGGTTCTGTTCAGCTGCGTCTATACGATGTGCTGTGGTATGATGTTCATCTATAGTGGCAGCCTTGTCGGCTTACGTTTATATATATAGTTGGGACGTTCCCACATGTTATGACAGCCTTGTCGGCTTATGCACTGTGTTATCTGTTGATAGTTGTGACTCCTCAGGAGATAGGTTGCTGAACATATATGTACATTTATCCGACAGTTCCGAGACTATGTTTTGGTCGTTATAAGTTCCATATTATATTGTTGTGAACTAAATATATAGCTAACAGGTGTGTATACGAGTGCCCAGCTCGGGCACCAGTCATGGCCTACGGGGTTGGGTCGTGACAGAACTGTATGTTGATGCTTGAAAGGAAAAACACTCTCTTGAAAGTGAACATCTCTATTGAAAAATGGTGTCTTAGAACTTAAATCATACAATACATAACCCTTCTGAGAAGATGAATAACCTAAATGAACAGCAAGAAAAGCTCTAGGGGTAAATTTATCTATACACTTGACATTTGTGGCATAACATAGACTGCCAAACACTCTCAAATAATCCAAGGAAGGGTCTTTACCAAAGAATTTTTCAAAAGGAGCCTTGTTCTGTAGCAGGAAAGTTGGGATTCTATTTAATAGATAGACAACAGAACAAACACACTCCCCCCAAAATCTAAGAGGAATTGATGCTTGAAATCTTAAGGCTCTATCCATGTCTAAGATATATCTCTGTCTTCTCTCAACAGCACCATTTTGTTCAGGAGTATAGACACAAGAACTTTGATGAATAGTACCGTGTTCCTTCAATAAGATAGACATTTGATGATTGAGAAACTCAGAACCATTATCTGACTTAAGACATTTAATGTTGCACTTAAACTGTGTTTTAACCATGATAAAGAACTCTTTGAGAATTACTAGAGTATCAACTTTTGTGGTCATTAAGAACAGCCATGTGTACCTAGAGTGATCATCAACAACAGTTAAGATGTACCTTTTGCCATCATGAATAGGAAACCTGTAAGGTCCCCATACATCTACATGGATCAAATCAAAAACAGATGAAGAGTAAGACTGACTTGATGAGAATGGAAATCCTATTTGTTTAGCAATTGGACAAACAGTACATGAAGAATGTTGTAATTGCACATTAGTAAGACTGATTATTTTCTTCACTACTCTAAGAGGAGCATGACCTAGTCTCATATGCAACAGAGAAGACAACTCACAAGTCTTATTCAAGATATTACTATTTACACTTTCACTTCTAACAGGACTGCTAGATATAGTAGACCCGACAGTATCTACAGAACTTGACTGCAAAGTGTTTCCACAGAAGGATCCATCTATACTTAGTCTTCCATCTAGTAAGTATAGTCCATCATCTGCTTTACCAATCCCTATCACCTTCCCAGTGAAGAGTTCCTGAAATACACAGAAATTAAGATAGAATGCAGCAAAACAATTGAGTTCCTTTGTGACCTTAGCAACTGACAGCAGATTGTATTTGAACTAATGAATGTATAGCACATCTTGTAACATTTTGTTCTTAACACACAAGCATCACCAGTATTAGTGATAGTGACATATTCACCAGTAAGTAAATGTACCTTGCTTTTGGATACATCAGTCAAAGCTTTAAGTCTACTGAGTAATTTTTCATTATGAACCAACTATCTAGTTATAATCAGCTAGACTAGATAGTAGAGCAATAAATATACCTGCACATGTGGTACCAGCATGAGTAGCAGCATTGGCAATAGGTGACGCTCCTTTTCCTTTATCTAGCATCTGTAAAATCTGAGAGTATTGATCAGGTGTAAAGGATGGAACAGATGGAATAGGAAGAGTAGGGTTAGGTATAGGTTGAGAGTAAGTTGGTTGAAGATAAATTGGTTGAGAGTGAGCTTGTGGAGTATAGACAGGTTGCTAATGACATAAATTCTGAGAGTAATTCTATGACTGATACTGTGACTCAGATGTTGGATGACCATTGCCACTAGTGGAAGCATTGTTGACATGATTTCCACCTTTCTTTTTGAACTTGTAATCTGCAGGATATCCATGAAGCTCATGACAAAAATCTGCTACATGTCCTTTTAGATGACAAAAGTCATATTGGAGTTGACACTTGTCAACATAAGCATAGTTTGGCTTGGAATAAGCAACAGACTTCTCATAGTGATTCTCCTCATAGTGGTTCTTAGGCTTGAAGCCTTTGTTAGAGAACCTGTTACCAAGCATAGCTGCGTGTTCACTGCTTTCACCTTGAACATTAAACCGACTTCCATGTTGATTGATCCTTTGACTTTCAACATTCAAAATCATAGCATATGCTTGATTGATATTTGGAGTAGGTATAGTCATCAGTACGTGACTCTTAGCATGAGAATAAGAATCATTAAGTCCCTTGAGAAACTGCCATAGCTTCTGAGATGGGAAATGTATAGCATATTGCTTAGACTCAGGACATCCATAACCAGGAAGAGGCATTAATGCCTCAAATTCATCCCATATTTCTTTTAACCTGGAAAAATACACTGACACTGAACTCACACCTTGAGTTAGAGTTGCAATCTCCTTATGGAGGTAAAAGCATCTAGATGCATTGACTTTGTCAAACTTCTCTCTTAAGTCTTCCCAGACTTCATGTGCATCAGAGGCATATATCACAGTGCTAATTGGATCCTTTGAAACAGTGTTCATAATCCATGCTTGAACTATAGCATCACATCTATCCCGGAGTTTATATAAATCTTCATCATAATTGGATTTCTTACAGGTTCCTAAGATAAAACATAATTTGTTCTTTCCTCTTAAGACTAGTTTCATAATTTACTTCACAATGAGTAGTTTTCAGATCCTTGAAGGTTGAGTGAGATAAGAACTTAACCTTGCATATCATACAGATGAATATACAAAGGATGATTGTGATAAACTTGTTCGGCTGAATATGTAGCAGTTGCTAGTCCATTTCCAACACAGATAGTTTCACCAGAAACATTTTCTTCATTGTTCATCATTGTGAATAGCTAATTCGTATTAAAATGCACAAATCTAATCAAATTGAACTGGAAATTGCAGAAATAAAAGTAGAAACAGAGTTTCTAGACCTCGAATTTATCTTTAATCGAAGGATTCTCGACAAAAACAACTTCCAAAAAAAGAACAAAAATCGAATTGAAATAGGTTCTTCAGTTACTTCTTTGATTTCTGATTTAGTTGAATGTAATATGATCTAACCGTAATGCTCTGATACCATGTTGAAATATTCAGCGATGAAAACAGATAATCAAAGCTAAGTAAAAGGAAGAGAAGCAGTTATCACTTGGAGGAAGTTTGGGAGAAAATATATTCTCATTGAATTTTAAATGATCTGTACATAGAGCTGTATATATATACACTTAACTCCTACACTAACTTCTGTGTAAAAAAATTAACTAACTAACTAATCATCTTTACTAAATTACACATAGGTCCCTGCTCTAACTTTCTTCTACAATAGTCCCTTGGAGTTTTGGATTGAAAAAACTAAAGAACACATAGTCTTGGAGTTCTAAGCAAAAAAATTGAATTTCTTGACACAAGAAGAAGGAGAAGAAGAAGAATGTCACACCCTAATCCCGCTAGGGTGTGATGGGCACCCGACCCCATATCCGGAGCCGAGCGAACCCACAGACTTTCGTTTCCTACATAATCTTTCCGGACTTTTAATCAATTAGAATGGAATACATAGTAAAACTTACAGAAATGTGAATATATCTTTGTAGCTTTCAAATCAAACAATTCTATAATCACACGGACTTTATAACATAATACAAAACGACATATCGGCTGATGGAGCCGCTTACTAAACCGACATACCATACCCACGACTCTGTCTGCAAAGTCTCTAACATTAAATAGAACCTCTAGCACATATACTCTGACTCGGCAGTTCTCCAGGAGCAAATGGAGCTTGCCATCTCCGCTGGAACATCTTCTATAATGTCTTAAACTCATCTGGGAGTACATGCGCGGCATGAAACGCAGCCCCCGAAGAAGAGGGGGTCAGTACGGAATATGTACCGAGTATGTAAAGCATGGAATACAGAAAACAGAACCATAACCGAGCAGACAGTACGAAAGGAAGTACGTGTCCAGAGTACCACAATGTTTATTTTCCAGTCACAAATCATGTATACCGCTGTCATCTGTCAGAAGGAGTACAGAAAGTACAGAGTACCAAACTGGTTACTTTCCAAACACAGATAATGTCATATGTCAAAGGGATACAGAACGTACAGATTGTCCAAACGCTGACTTTCCAACCACAGATCATGCATGTCAAAATCATGTATCACATATGCATATAACGTGCCCCGACCCTTCCGTGAGGGACGCGGTGAATCATATATCATATATACATATAACGTGCCCCGGCCCTCAGTAAGGGACGCGGTAAATCATATGTCATGTATGCATATAACGTGCCCCGGCCCTCAGTGAGGGACGCGGTGAATCATATGTATCATGTAACGTGCCCCAGCCCTCAGTGAGGGGCGCGGTAAATGAAATCATGTATGCCAATGTCATGTGTCATGTATGCCAATGTCATGTATCATGTATGCATGTAACGTGCCCCGGCCCTCCCTTGAGGGACGCGGTGAATGTGCCATCCTGGCCACCACCTCGTCATCATATCATAGTGTCATCATATCATACATAACGTGCCTCGACCCACAAGTGAGAGGGACGCGGTGAACAATGCAGAGAAGTACGCACGAGAACATATCCTGGCCCGGGCTCAGTGAATAGACATATCAAACTTGCACGAACAGAGTAGTGCGAAACCATATGTACACAAATCAGGACTTAATAGATGCATATACCTACTGTCATCAGAAGGCTCAGAAACGAATTTCGGATCAATCCGACGTAGTATGAGAAAGTTACGAACGTTTGAAGTACAGAACGTTCTATAAGTGTCTCAGAAGCCATTCTTGAAAAGTCGAAGTAGCAATCATATCAAGTAGCTTTTGGATATCATATAGATCAGATCAATACAACTTTTGAAATCACATGTACCTATCATAATATATCAAAGACTCGCTGGAATCATCAAACGTACTATCATACTTACAGAATCCTTTTAGAAACATATTCCATGAAAGTTGGAGACATTAAATCTTACAGAACTCTTTTAGAAACACAATTCTTTATACTTATCTCGTTACTGAATCATATCATAGGCTCGATCATGTCAGACATTCTTATATCAGAAGTGACTCAGAATCGTAGGCAGACTCAAAAACATATTAAACAGAACTTCAGAAACCAATCTCTTTCGGATATCATATGGACCAAATCAAATATAACTTTTAGAGTCATATGTACATACCAAGGTATATTAAAGACTCAATGGAATCGTTAAAAGTACTATAGTTTGGAAATCAAAATGTTAATGATACCAATTGTCTTTCGAATGCCATTTAGAAACATATCAAATAAAACTTTGGACATTTACGCGTATAGAACTCTTTAGGGACAAAACTCAGAATTCAAGAGTAGAATTTCCCCAAGGTACATATCGTATCCTACCTTATGTAGCTCTAAGACATGCCAAGAAAGAAAGGGTAAGCCTTACATACTTGTGCCACGACCAACTAGTTATGCTTATTTGTCCAAACTTGCTAATCTACATACAAAAGAATTTACATAATCATTAAATCCATTATTATTCACTTGTCTCAACTTCTCAAATAAATCCACTTATATTCTGCCGAAATTTCGGCAGCATCTCCCCTGTAAATAGACCATCCGCGAGAATTTAACTCGGTCAATTTCACAACAACAAATCCAAGAATGGAACTCGGCCAAATTATCAACAATAATACCAACAACTATATTTCCAACTTCAACAATTGTTTCAAAATATATTTTAACATGATTCAAGAACACTTTAAACAATTCCCACAATATTCAAACAACTCAATTATCGTACTACTTCACCCGAAACCTTCCATAACAACAATTTGAATACTAAGTAAAATTAGTTCATCATGGTTACACAACAATACCCGAAATCTCACAACACTACCAAGGACAACAACACATTCTTTTCTTCCAAATTCATAAACTATATTAACAATCTGCATGCTAACAATCATCATTCTCATGAACACAAGAACCTATATTAACGTCCTATTGATTTCCAAAACAGCCCATAACAAGTACAACTTCAACATGAGCCATCAACATTCATTTTCATCATAGAATCTACAACAACAATCAACCAAGAGTACTAAATCAATTTGGTTCATTCTTCCTACACCAACCACCCATACTCACGGCTACACCCTAACATACAAAGTTTCACAAGTTTCATCCATTTTTAACACATTACAACATGCTCAAACGTCCATAACACATGCAAGAAAGGATTGAACCTTACCTTCTCCATTCCATCTCTTCACACGGCTAGGATTATCTTTTTGCAAAACGAATGGTTTACTTGTTCCAACGACTACCCCATGTTGTAGAGGACCCTCCAATTAGTAGAAAGGCTAGGAGAAAATAATTTTTCTTGCTCAATTCTTTGGACCCAATTTCGGCCATGGCTTGGCCGAATGGTGTCTCTCTCTTTCTCCATGCTTCTTGAATTTTCCAAGTGTTGTGAATGATAAGTTGTGCCTTGTGTTGCCTTCTCTTATATATACATACTTATACACATGCACATGGCCGGTCATGCTCCTCTCTTTCTTTTCCTTTTTTTTTTTTGTTTCTCCAAATTTCTAGAATTTTCCTAAGTCACCAAAGATGACTTCTTGCCTTACCTTAGTCATCCTTCATATATATATATATATATATATATCCCCTACAAATATAGAATGACCACATGTACATCTTCATGGCTCAAGATAATTGGCCCACCTTGGGTGGGACCCACGGCTACTTGACTCCTCCAAGAAATCATGAGCTAAAATTTTCAAATTCCAAGTTTTCCCTTAGCCTTCCTCAATATTACCGCATCAATATTTTTCATGAACAACTTATATATTAAATAAGACCAAAATATGACCTTGTCTTTAACTTGTCACAATTATTTCAAATTTTCCGAATGTGCAAAATACGGGATATAACAAAGAAGAAGAAGAAGAAGAAGAAGAAGAAGAAGAAGAAGAAGAAGAAGAAGAAGCGGATATTTGCCCACGTTTTAAGTTGTGGCTAAACTATAGAGAATATATTGGTTAATGTGGCCTGCAGGCCTTGGAACCCATCATTTTTCATGGCTCGAACCCGTAACCTATAGATCACACGGACACAACCTTAGTGTTGCTCCAGGGCTTCCCTTCAAGGACTCCTATCCTAAAAAGTGAAAAATAATACTCCAATTGTTACAAAAATGTCATTTAGAGAAAAATACAAATTTGTCTTTTCTATTTATATACTCATTCTAAATCGTCCAAATGGGAGGAGAGAAAGCATTTTTGGAGATCAACATGGGGACGGATATGTATTTGTACAACTCTTAGCATAAGGTTTGAAATACGAATTTACTCCCAAAGAATGTGAATTTGTCCTCTCTATTTTTTTGGTTAATGGCTTCAACCTCAACAAACAATTTTGAACTTAAACAAGGATTCTAAAGATAAAAGAGAGTACATGAAAACAAGGATTCTAAAGAAAAAATAAAGTACATGAACCCCTATTTCAGAGTATATAAGGAGTGTAAAAGGGAAATACTAAAGCATCCCGAAGAAATTGATTTATAATTTTCCTCCTCCTATTTGTCTTTCTCTATGAATCTTTTTACTATTGTTTATATAATGAAAATTAGAAATCCAAACATTATATATTAATTCATTTGATGAAAATAAATAAGAAAATTGCAGCTTTTTTTTCAATTAGACAATTAGTTAAACGGATATATAGCAGTCTCATGACAAGCTATGAGCCTATGATAAAGGAGAAGCATTAATGTATTCCTCTTTGAAGATTTGTAGCTGATCGAAGAGTACATAACACCTAAATTTAAATTACTGCAAGGTGATAATTAACTGATTCATAGCAAGGAATTTTGAAAATTTCGAAATATTTTTGGCTGCATCTGACTGAGCTTTTGACCTATTTTTTCCTCTAGAAACTTAAGGTGTCATATGCAAGCTTGGATAGCATAATTTTTCTTTTTTTGGGTTCAAATAAGAAACTACAATTTGTAAATTGTACTGGAGTTGAAAATTTCTCATAGTCGGTGCTAGAGGTGGCAATTTGAGCCCATATTTAGAAAATTAGCCTATTTTACCCACATGTTAGTGAGTTGGGTCACTCATATTTCAGGTGGGTAAATATGGACTTCAAGTCTCTCTTTAACCCATAAAAATATGGGCAAATATGAGTAAAATATGATTATCCATATAAGAACACACTAGACCTAATAACACTTTGAAAATGAGAAATTTCTTTCTTACCCCACCACCCACCCCGCCATGCCCCCTGCCCCCACACACTTCTTTTTATTTCATATACTTTATTTTTCTTTTATAAAATGCTTATAAAAAGGAGAATTTTTTTGCTTACCTTCCACTTCGATCCCTACCCCCACCATACCTCCCCCCCCCCCCCCCCAAAAAAAAAAAATTCAATTTCATATATTTTACCTTTATAAAATTTTATAAAAAAATGGAAAAAAAAATTCTTACCCCCACCACACCCCTCCACGCGACCCCCCCCCCCCCCCTCAACCCCAAAAATTTCAATTTCAAATATTTTACTTTTATAAAAAATGAAAAAAATTTCTTACCCCCACCCCACCCCTCTCCCCCCCCCCCACCCAAAAAAAATCAATTTCAAACATTTTACTTTTATAAAAGTTTTATAAAAAATGGAAAAAAAATTCTGACCCCCGCGCCACCCCCCCCCCCCCCCCCCAAAATTTCAATTTTCATATAAATTACTTCTATAAAAAATTTATAAATAATGGAAAAGAATTTCTGGTCCCCCACCCCACCCCTCCCCCCCCCCCCCTTCACCGCAAAAATCAATTTCATATATTTTACTTTTATAAAACAAATTATAAAAAATAAATAAAAATTCTTACCCCCACCCCACCCCCTCCACGACCCCCACCCCTCGCCCCCTGAAATTTATATGAAAAAATTAATTTAACTTGAATAAAGAAAAAAATTATAAACATACACTTGAAATAATATTACACTTGTATAATATGGGTTAACTCATAACCAACCCAGCCATTTATCACCCAACCCATATTTACCCACATAAAATATGGACGGTTTGAAACCCAATTCATTTTTGTTCAAACCATTTTCAACCAAACCAAATTCAACCAAACCACTCATTTGCCACCACTAGTCGGTGCTGCAAATGCATGACATAAATGCCTTCCTCCAAATGACAAGAACTTACGTACTTCCTTAAATAGTATTCCCTCCATTTTAATATAACTGAATTTCTGGCACCTTTTTATTGGTCCAACTTAAATGAAATTTTTTAAGGACCAAAAATACATCAATTTTTTTCTTTCAAAATTATCCTTCTCTTTAAGGGATTTTCCGAAAATCTCAACATTGACAAGTAAAAGAGTAATATTGACAAATTACTCTTTAATTAATTTTTTTAACATTCCAAAAATTTATTTATTTTGAAATAGAGGGAGCAAAAATGAATTCGGCTCCCCTCTAGGAGGAGCTCCCTCCATTTCCTCCAGTGGGGTATCTGATAATTCACACGTGTCTCATGAAATTTCAGCGGACTAGATTTGTTTTATTCTAACCAAGGTTTATTCTCTCTCTCCTCCCTCCCCTCTTTACAAACATCCAATTTCTTATCCAAATACTGATATTTTTTCATCTCTCTATTAACTGTCGATTTCTTCCGATCTATTCTTCTCTTTTAGGATAAATTTTGTATCATCTCCTTCCTAATTGTTGTAGTATATAATTTGAAATCCAGCAAGACATACATAAGAAAATCAAGGATTTTAATTGAAAATAAACAACAAATTCAGTCAACAAATTGAAAAATCAAGAACGAATATGCAACCTCAAATCCGTCAAAATGCAACACAGAACTACTAAAAACAAAAACAAACAAAAAAATCATAAATCAATTTTCAACATTTCCAGCGCTGAAGTCTGAAGAAAAGGATGCACAATCCTTATGAGTTCATCTAGCAAGCGCAACGAATCAATCACCACATCCAACACTTTTAAGCGCACCCCACCTTTGATCTTTTTCTCTAAAAAAGAAATTCATACCATAGCATCCGGCGATTTGTTACAAATTTAAGCGCAGCCCACCTTTGACTATGTGTCCTTTAGTGCACCCCATCTTGGACTTTTTTGTTGGCAAATGATTCATGCATTACCATATTCAGGGGCGGAGCTATCCTAATAATCACTACAAGAAAAAAGACATTTGTCGACAAATTTTTTTATTGTCATAGTATTGTACTATTGTTACAAAAAATACATTGGGCAACAATATTTTTTATTGTTGTATAAACGTTTTCCATCAGCCGTTAATGCAACGACGTGCAACAATTTTTTTGTTGTTGTCAAAAATACTTTTTTGTAACAATAGTCAGTATATGTCAACAAAATTAAATTGTTTGGCAACAATAAAAGGTTGATTTTTAAAAGTTTCATCATATATGCCAACAATAAAACTAAGTTGTTGTCAAATATTAAGTTTTGCCAATATTATTATTTTTGTTGCGAAAGAGTCGTAGCCATTTCTGTATTTTCTTGTAGTTAATGATGAGGATTTAAACGGAGCAATTAACATTGTTTATGAGAACTTTTTTATACATAAGTTGCTTGAGATTGTGACCTAATATTGTCGTGATTGTTGCAGTTGGCAGCAGTAGGGAATACTTTCTTTCACAAAGGAAAGGAGCAAGAGAAAGGCAAAGAGGAACTTTGTGAGATGCTGAAAGATTTTGATAATGAGTTGATTGTTGGGAATAAAATAGACCCGCAAAAATAATATTCACGGTATTAGTGATAAACGCGGAACACTAACTTATGGTTAAATCAGCAAGAATAAAATGCAGCAATAATGACACCAAGATTTTACGTGGAAACCCTTCTGAATAAGGGAAAAACCACGGCCAAGAGGAGCAGCTGATATCACTATAGAGGAATTTTACACTGTGTAGTAACGAGTACAAATACTCCTAAGACTACTACACCCTCAAAAGAAATAACACTCTTTTGATTTTCCCACCTCACTACAATATCACTCACACTCTATTTTTCTTCACAGACTATTTTCTTACAGTCTATGGAATACCTCACTTTTGCTCTCACTCAGATGTATTGTCTGAGATTTTGGTGTGTTACAAATGAACCATAAGCTGTCTATTTATAGGAATGAATTTCCTATGGTGAGGTAAGCGCTTACATCACGATTATGATGAGGTAAGCGCTTACATCATGAAAATGTGAACAAAGAAATTGGCTTGTTAGCCAAGTCCACAATTGTTGCCAATGTATAATTTGTCAAAGGAAGAAAAATCTTCCTTTCTTAAAATATGGGATAGGGGACTGGACCCCACAAATCTCCCCCTCCAGTCCCATTCACCTGAAGGAGGGTACACTGGCTTCTAACTTGAGTGCATGCCGACAAGTTCTTTGCACGATTCGAACTTGTCTCTCGGTACCGCCTTGGTCAGCATATCTGCAGGATTTTCATTCGTGTGAATCTTCTTGACTTGGAACAATTCGCTTTCCAATTGCTCACGAATCCAATGATATCTGACATCGATGTGTTTTGTTCTCGCATGGTACATGGAGTTCTTGCTCAAGTCTATTGCACTCTGACTGTCACAATAGACAACATACTCCATTTGCTGCAATCCAAGTTCTTGAAGGAATCTCTTGAGCCATATCATCTCTTTGCCAGCTTCAGTAGCCGCAATATACTCCGCTTCCGTTGTAGATAATGCAACACACTTCTGCAACTTTGACTGCCATGATATAGCTCCCCCTGAAAAAGTAAACAAATATCCAGTAGTGGATTTTCTGTTATCAAGGTCACCTGCCAAATCAGAATCTGTATAGCCCTTCAAAATTGGATTTGATCCTCCAAAACACAAGCATTCATCTGATCTTCCTCTTAGATACCTGAGTATCCACTTCACAGCTTGCCAATGCTCTTTCCCTGGATTTTCGAGAAATCTGCTAACAACACCGACTGCATGAGCAATATCTGATCGAGTGCATACCATTGCATACATTAAACTTCCGATGGCAGAGGAATAAGGAATCTAGGCCATTCTCTGTTTTTCCTCTGTTGTTGTAGGACACATCTTTTTGCTCAATTTCAGATGACCAGGAAGAGGTGTGCTAACCCACTTAGGACTCTTCATATTGAAGCGCTCTAGTACACGTTCTATGTACTTTTTCTGCGACAAATAAAGCTTCTTTTCATCTCTCGAACGAGTAATTCTCATGCCCAAAATCTGCTTAGCATGACCCAAGTCTTTCATTGCAAAAGACTTACTCAACTGTTTCTTCAACTCGTCAATCCTGGAAGCATTTTTGCCTACAATCAACATATCATCCACATATAGCAAAAGGATGATAAAGTCACCATCAGAAAATCTTTGTACAAACACACAGTGATCTGAAGAAGTCTTCTTGTAACCTTGCTCCCCCATAACAGACTCAAACTTCTTGTACCACTGTCTGGGAGCTTGCTTCAATCCATAGAGACTCTTCTTGAGTTTGCATACAAGATTTTCTTTACCTTTTGCCTTGAAGCCTTCAGGTTGTTCCATATAAATCTCCTCTTCTAAGTCACCGTGAAGAAAAGCAGTCTTCACATCCATCTGCTCAATCTCCAAATCAAGACTAGCAGTCAAACCAAGAACTGTCCGAATGGAGGACATTTTCACGACAGGAGAAAATATTTCGTCAAAGTCAATACCTTTCCTTTGACCAAATCCCTTAACAACCAATCTAGCTTTGTATCTGGGCTTCAAGCTGTGTTCTTCGGCTTTAACTTTGAACACCCACTTGTTCTTCAAAGCTCTCATGCCCTTAGGCAAGTTCACCAACTCATAAGTATGGTTTTCATGCAGAGATTTCATCTCATCTTGCATGGCTTCAATCCATTGATCCTTGTGCTCATCTTCCATGGCCTCCTCATAACATTCAGGTTCTCCCCCATCAGTGAGTAATACATACTCATTAGGTGAATAACGGGAAGAAGGAACATGCTGTCTAGTAGACCTTCTAAGTGGAATATCTGACTCATCCACGACTTCATGAGTAGGAGCATCTACTTCATCAATAGCAGCATCGTTATCATCATCAACATGCTGATCTGGAACATGATTCTGGGCATCACCATCGTCATCGAGCCCACCAACTTCATCAGCATTTGTATGAGGAACTTGATCAAGATTAACTAAACCTTCAGAACTTGAAGATTTTATCTTCTCCGCTTTGTTAATATCTTCAATGGTTTGATCCTCCATGAAGATAACATCACGGCTTCTCACAACCTTCTTCTCAATTGGATCATATAGCCTGTAACCAAACTCATCAAGGCCATAACCAATGAAGATGCACTGCTTTGTCTTGACAGTTAATTTCGACCTTTCATCTTTAGGCACATGTACAAAAGCTTTACAACCAAACACTTTCAAGTGGTCATAGGAAACATCCTTTCCATACCAAACTCTGTTTGGAACATCACTTTGCAAAGCAACCGCAGGGGATAGATTAATAACATGTGCAGCGGTCAATAAAGCCTCACCCCAAAAGGAATTCGGCAACTTTGCTTCAGAAAGCAAACATCTGACTCTTTCCATCAAGGTCCTGTTCATCCTCTCTGCTAAACCATTAAGCTGAGGAGTCTTAGGAGGAGTCTTCTGGTGTCTGATACCCTGTTGCTTGCAGTATTCGTCAAACGGTCCACAATATTCACCACCGTTATCAGTACGAATACACTTCAGCTTCTTTCCAGTTTCTCTTTCAACTGAGGCCTGAAACTGCTTAAAGACACCCAACACTTGGTCTTTAGTCTTTAAGACGTAGACCCAAAGTTTCCTTGAGCAATCATCAATAAAGGTAGCAAAATAAAGTGCACCACCCAAAGTCCTTGTCTTCATTGGACCACATAAATCTGAATGCACCAACTCAAGCAACTCTGTCTTTCTTGAAGGAGGATGAGACTTGAAAGAAACTCTATTTTGTTTTCCAGCCAAGCAGTGCTCACACTTTTCTAATTTAGCACTTTCGAAATTTGACAATAATTTCTTTTTGGCCAGAACATTTAGTCCTTTCTCGCTAATGTGGCTAAGCCTCTTATGCCATAACGTTGAAGAGTTATTGCTCTCAACTGCATTCACCATATCAACACAGGTAGAGGCCGTAGTCCAGTATAGACCACGACGCTTTTCGCCACGAGCCACAATCATGGAACCTTTAGTAAGCTTCCACTTTCCAGCACCATTGGTACTGACATATCCCTCATCATCCAAAACACCAACAGAGATCAAGTGCAAACGAACATCAGGTGCATGCTTTACATTGTTTAAAACTAGTTTAGTTCCAATACTAGTTTTCAAACAAATCGTTCCAACACCAGCCACCCTGGATACAGTCTCATTACCCATGCTCAAAGTTCCAAAGTCACCCGGAGTATAGGATGAGAAAAATTCCTTCCTTGATGTCACATGAGATGCGGCACCACTGTCCACAACCCAGCTTGACTCATCACAAGCAATATTTATCAGATCCGCATCAAGGACAGTAACAAGATCTTCTGTAGTGACAGCGGCAACACGATTGCCATCTTCTTTCTTTTCCTCCTTTTCTCTATTCTCTTTTTTCAAAATCCGGCAGAACTTCTTTGTGTGCCCTTTTTTCCCGCAATGATAGCAGTCAATATCTTTAAGTCTGCTTCTGGATTTGCTTCTATGATGTTCTCTATTTTGAGAACCACGATTCTTGCCTCTCCCCCTAGTGTCAGTCACCAAGACATCTGATGAGGAGGAACCTTGAGATTTTCTTCTCATCTCTTCATTTAAAAGACTGCTCTTGGCAAGATCCATAGAGATCACACCATCCGGAGCAGAATTTGATAATGAAGTTCTAATAATTTCCCAAGAATTTGGTAGGGAACCAAGTAGAAATAAGCCTTGAATTTCTTCATCAAAATTAATACCCATAGCAGATAACTGGTTCATGATCCCCTGAAAAATATTCAGATGATCTGTCATTGCGGAACCATCGTGGTATTTTAAACCCAACATTTGCTTTATCAGAAACATCTTGTTATTACCAGTTTTTCGAGCATACAAACTTTCAAGATGCTCCCATAGGGTCCGAGCATGTGTCTCTCCAGAAATATGGTTCAACACATTATCGTCAACCCACTGTCTAATAAAGCCGCAAACCTGCCGATGCAACAAATTCCACTCTTCATCTGATTTATTATCAGGCTTTTTATTTCCAAAGACAGGTTGATGAAAATTCTTGACATAGAGCAAATCTTTCATTTTGCCCTTCCAAATGGCATAATTTACGCCACTCAAAGTAACCATTCTACTAGTGTTGGCTTCCATCGTTTATCACAAATACAAATATTATTTTATTCGAAGACCAAAGTAATTCTTTTCTGATGTGGAAGTTCAGACTGTGCTGCAACCACAGAGCATACTCAGATAGAACCTTGGCTCTGATACCACTTGTTGGGAATAAAATAGACCCGCAAAAATAATATTCACGGTATTAGTGATAAACGCGGAACACTAACTTATGGTTAAATCAGCAAGAATAAAATGCAGCAATAATGACACCAAGATTTTACGTGGAAACCCTTCTGAATAAGGGAAAAACCACGGCCAAGAGGAGCAGCTGATATCACTATAGAGGAATTTTACACTGTGTAGTAACGAGTACAAATACTCCTAAGACCACTACACCCTCAAAAGAAATAACACTCTTTTGATTTTCCCACCTCACTACAATATCACTCACACTCTATTTTTCTTCACAGACTATTTTCTTACAGTCTATGGAATACCTCACTTTTGCTCTCACTCAGATGTATTGTCTGAGATTTTGGTGTGTTACAAATGAACCATAAGCTGCCTATTTATAGGAATGAATTTCCTATGGTGAGGTAAGCGCTTACATCACGATTATGATGAGGTAAGCGCTTACATCATGAAAATGTGAACAAAGAAATTGGCTTGTTAGCCAAGTCCACAATTGTTGCCAATGTATAATTTGTCAAAGGAAGAAAAATCTTTCTTTCTTAAAATATGGGATAGGGGACTGGACCCCACATTGATCAAGGATAAGAAGTTCTTTGTGGGTGAAAAAATTCGATTTGCTGATATTGCTGCAAATTTGGTGGGGCTTTGGCTAGAAATTTTTGAAGAAAGCTCACTGGAGTTGTATTAGTGACGTGTGAAATATTTCCAAATTTTTGTGCTTGGAGAGATAAGTATGTTAACTGCAGCCAAGTCAAGAAATATCTATCTCCAGAGATGAGTTGCTTGATTTTTTCAAAGCCTTTCAAGCTGCAGTTTCTGCTTCTGCTCATGTCAGAATAAAGCTGCGAATCTACGAGGAATTCTATAGATTCAATCATGTCAAAATTCTTATAAGATTAAGCTCGTTCAGGATTTATGATTTTCTATATCTGCACTCTCTTCCTAATAAAACTACTTGTTAGAAAAAGCTAGCTTAGCCAGCTAGTCACATACCAGGAAGTGTGTTGTGCTACTGTTTTAATTAGTTAGTTGGTCAGTGATTGAATAATAATAAATCATATCGATTTCCTCGGCGAATTGAAAAAAATGAAGCAGGAAAAGCAAGCCATAATTTGATGAAATTGTGGGTGACATAAGCACATAAGTTATCTAATGGATGGAAGAATGATATAGTAATTCGACTATCACCTTGTGTCTAGTTAATGCATTCAAGGTCTTCATGTACTTTAAAAAATTGTTTTCAGCATAGGAGTATTATTTATTTTATTGTAATATTTGTTTAGCGCGTAGCTAACACAAAGGCTGATATCAGAGTATCAGCATTCAACTCTCTTATCTTTTCTCGTTTGACTAATATGGATATCATTAAGAAAATTATATTAATGTTTCCAACTTCATCACTTTCATCTAGTTGAGAGGTACGTTGGATGAACCTGGTTTTAACCACTGTTTATAGTTTGATCTCGTTAAGAAACGTTTTGGGAAAATATCCCTACACAAGATTTTAGGCACGTTGGGCACTGGATCGCTATAATTTGAAGCACTAGGAATTCTAACGATCACCACAATTTTAAGCCACGAGCCCGGAGCCTAAAGGGTATAAAAATACACGATATAAACTAAAAGGAGATAGTCTTTCATATATATACCCCCAATTTTTTTTTGCAATGTCAGAATCACAACGAAAAAAAATATATATTTAATGGTATAACGTGGATTGATCCACGTTATACAAAATTATTTGTATAACGTGGACAGTACCACGTTTTACTACTATTTAGTGCTAGCAGGGACATTTTGTCTTCCACCAAAATTCCCTCCTTTCTTCTCATCCACATAGAACACTCTTGCTTAAACATCCCTGCACTTTTTTTCTTCGCTTCCATCTATTTCTATCTCTCGGGTAACTTTTGTCTCATAATGAAGTTTCAATTTTTTTATGCCTATAAATTCAACAATCAAAAGCTTAACCAAATCTCATCAATTTCATTGTTATAATTTGAAATATAAACCCACAACCCAGCAATTAAAAACTAAACCAAATTTAACCAATTTCATTGGTATACCGAAAAATGTGAACCCAACAATTATTTTGTGTTAATTTTCGCTAGAAGTCAGCATACCTGGAAATACTCTACGTTAAGATGAAGAGTTGTAATGGAATAGGATTTAATTGTGGAAGAAAGTAGAGTTATAGATGAATAAGAGTTTATTTTGGTGATGTTATTATTTCTTAAAAAGATAATCTCATATAGCATAAAATTGTAAAATTAGGCCTAATAACATGAATTCGTATAGGCCTCTAATGACGTATTATATCCTACCTATTTTTGAAGTCCAAGAGTAATTTCTCTTCTAGATAGATACGAACACATTGAACTGCCCATTACCTCATATATATCATGGGTTTCAAATTGAAGACTACATGAGTTTTCTGTCTGACTATACTCGACTGCTTTAAAAAATTATTAGTGTCAAAGTTGTTGTGGATAAATAATCTTTTTGAGTTAATATAACAGCTAAAACGGGACGGAGAAAGTACTATTAATAGCAATCAGCAGCACAAGTCGCCCATTCTTTGATTTAAAAAGTTACAAAATTTATCTTCTAATTAAGTGCATCAACGATATTAGTGGTAGCGTTTACAAATAATTAACGTGGTAGCCTTTACAAATAATGAAAGGTATGACGTGGTACTGTCCATGTTATACAAATAATTTTGTATAATGTGGATCGGTCCACGTTATACCATTAATTTTTTTTTTTTTTTGTCGTTGTGATTCTAACATTGCAAAAAACAAATTTGGGGTATAACTTGGAGGAGTTCACGTTATACCCGTTTTGGTATATATATGAAAGGCTACCCCTTTTGATTTATACCGTGTATTTTTATACTCTTTAGGCTCCGGGCTCTTTAAGCCACAATGCTAAAACATTCTGGTGATTCGTCAAGATTTATGACAAAATTCTGACAACCACCGAAACTGTTTTGAGCCTTAAAATTCTGTCGCTTAGGGAAAATCCTGCTCCGCGTGCTTTATGGCAGGGTTTTTTTTTTCCCAAAACTTTTGTTATCAGGGAAAAAAGAAAATCAATAGTGGTATATAAGTATGCTATTTTTGTCATTAGAAATTACTGGATGGATCATTTTTTAAACGGAAAAGGGTCAAATATACGCCTGTACTATTAGATTAGGGCCAAATATATCTCTTGTTATACTTTGAGTTCAAATATACCAATATCGTTATATTTTGGATTCAAATATACCCCTCATTTATAACGAAGGGACACGTGTCATCATTTTATTAGACTATTTTAAATTATCTCCTAATTAATAAAATTTTAACCCATAATCCGATATCCAATTAAAAGACCCATATCTATACCCGAAAAATAAAATAAAAAGCTTCGAAAAGCTTCTTAAATGGCTGCCAATAGTATAACCGGCGAGCATATGACCGGAAGAAATGGCCGGTCATAAAGTTCCCATTTTTATCACATTGACCATGGTGGAAAAAACGCAAAAGAATGTGCAGCAGAGTATTACAAGGGGTTGACGTATAGTGCGACTTGTCAGATATATTGGGTCATATGGTATTTTCCCGTTCTCTCCCCCGATCGAGATATCCCCCGTTTCGCCCAAGAAAGATAAATTGAATCATCAAAAATTTGGAGCGTGAAGTACAATTAGATCCATTTTTTAGGGGATTCATATTACTATTATCAATTAGAATAATTTATGGTTGGCTTGGTTGGACTAAAAAAATGAAGTATCCAGGCTCCGTTTAGAAAAAACCCAATTGGATTGGTAAGATATCTATGATTGCTATTCATATTTTTTCTTTGTAAAGAGATCCTAATTGTCAAGCAAAGTTATTGGAAAATCCGAAAGCTCTTATTATTTAGGTTAGTTAGGTATTTCCATTTCAAAAAAAAAAGGTAAAAAATAAAAATTGGGTTGCGCTATATATATGAAAGAGTATACAATAACGATGTATTTGGCAAATCAAATACCATGGTCTAATAATCAACCATTCTGATTAGTTGATAATATTAGTATTAGTTGGAAATTAAGAACCCCATTTTTACTTTAGGAAATGAAAAACCGGAATCCCCGTTCAATTTACTGGTAAAACCTGGGGAAAAATG